>NC_134087.1:120162289-120465320 GCF_000715075.1 Nicotiana tabacum
ATTCAAGAAATGATAAAAATAGCCTCAACCTCGATTTGGAAGATATATTCTGCTGTCTAGACGTCAACGCATCGCGATTGTAGAAAATCAATCGTGAACGCGAAGAAGGAAAAGAGTGTTGCCCTGTTTGTGCTTCACGAATGCGACAACACGCTCATGAATGCGAAGAACAAAAGTCTGATGGCTCACGACTGGCCTACACGAACGCATGGAATGGTACGCGAACACGAAGAGTTGGGTGGCACACCTTTGCGAACGCGAAGAGACGGACGTGAATGCGAAAGAGGGGATGGAAGACTTCTGCGATCGCGGAAGGAGCCATGTGAATGAAGAGAAGAAATAATTCATCCTCCAAGATTACTCTACGTGAACGCTGAAAAAGTGACGCGAATGCGATGAAGGAAACTAGATGATAGAAAATTGCAGTACAAAAATAAAAGAAAATGGCCCTAGCCCATCTGAAACTCACCTAAGGCCCTCGGGACCCCGTCTAAGCACACCAACAAGTTTCATAACCTAACATGGACTCGCTCGAGGTCTCAAATCATATCAAAAAATGTCGAAACTACGAATTGCACCATGAATCGAACTTATGAACTTTCAAATCTTCCAACTTCTAAAACTCACGTCGAAACCTATCAAATCAACCCAGAATGAAGCCAATTCTTGCAGAGATGTCCCAAATGACATAACGGAGTTGTTCCAACTCTCATAATCACATTCCCACCCTGATATCACCAAAGTTAACTATTGGTCAAATTTCTCCATCTTCCAAACTTCAACTTTTCTAACTTTTGCCGAAATGCTTCAAGTTACCCTACGAACCTCCAAATCCAAATCCAGACGCATGCCTAAGTCCCAATCACCATACGAAGTTGTTGAAATTATCCAAAATCCATTCCAGAGCCGTTAACATAAAAGTCAAAATTTTGGTCAACTCTCACCGCTTAAGCTTCCAAAACTAGAATCCTTCTTCTAATTTGACTCTGAATCATTCGGTAACTGAAGTCGACCACACATGCAAGCCATAACACATAATACGAAGCTCCTCGAACATGCTAAGATTCGCCTTGATGTCATCAAATCACTAAATGCACACTTCCAACATACACGTGCGGGTGACCCCACGTCACCCCAATCCACATAAGCCTGACATCAACATCTAAACTGTAATTTAACCATTTCCACTAATACCAAAAAGCCTTAGAGTCAAAATTCTCACCTTCCGTTCATCTCCAAAAGATCTGATTCTTACATTCACACCTAATATCAGTCTCAACCAGCTGTAACAACTTATACCTACACTCGCAAGGTACAACTACACAACATGACACACCACACATAAGCCCATAATAACATTTCTGATCTCAATAGCTATTCGAAATCAAATCCAGCACCGGCAATTAGTCTTATATCCGTTAGAACTCTATTTCAAACCTCCACAACACTGACATCGGTGCAAGGAACATGAATACCTCATAACCATACACCCGAATCAACAAGTCACAACTAACACCACCAGACACACAACCCGCAAGCTAAAACTCAAGTAGCACAGAATGAAAAAGACTGAACATGTAAGGAGAAATACATAAGAGAATTATCAAACAAGCCCGACAGGCAAAACTCTCTATCAGTACTATATTACGAGTCAATTTACAAGGAAAATAAAGTATATGGACATTTCTTATGGATCTCATCCTAATATAACTTCCACTACAATACACAACCCGGTTCAAACACATCAAATCACATGAAATCGCAAGGATCCCACCCTCAACTCTAAATCGCAAGTAGAATGTACATTGAACCAACTGAAACCTTCCACTAGGACAATTTTGTCAACAAAATTACCACACATATTGGCTCACATACCGGGGGAGCACCTGAATCATAAATCGTAACCAGTATACTCAGGAATCACATCAAAACCTATTGTAGTGGACACATGAATTCACTTCTAGTCTCGTAGCTCTCAATAATGAATAAAAACAAACGATAGACACGGTCTACCACTCATAGAACCTCCCAATAGGGGAAAACACATAAACAAAATACTAAGTCATGAACTCACCCATAGGTGGAGCAACAAATGAGGGAACTCACCCTGATCAGTAGAACTGAAACAAAATTCGAGTGGTGCTCCTCTATAACAAATCTAAAGCATACCCGTATGACATTATCTGGCGCAACGACCTCAAGCCTATTATATGAAGCACATCAACGGGTCAGGCCTCCCCCTATTGGGCGCCCTCTGCTTACCCAAATACCTCACTATGACACATCTGCCCAGAGTCTGGGACAATCTCTCACCATGTGGCTAGTATCTCCACACTCAAAGCAACCTCTCTATTGACATGGATATGGGAACTGTGCGGTACTGGTCCCCTAAGACCCATGAGTACCTAATATACCGTGCGAAGCCTATAGCACAAACTGAACTAGCTGACCCACAAAACCTCTACCATGTCGTACCTTGCCTCCAAAATAAGGACCAATAGATCTCTCCGGTCTACGAGTCTTCCTCGCGTCCCTATCCTCTCTCTACTAACCTCTCCTGCCCTCTTTATCCTGGCCTTGCTTGTTTTCTCTCTCCTGATACCATAGACCCTCTATCCAATGAGCGATCCCTACCATCTGCTGAAATGAAACATTCAACTCCAACTCTCGATCCATGTCGAACCGAATATCATGTATGAGCCCCTCAATGAATCTACGAACTCGCTCCCTAACTATAACGACCAAGGGAGGTGCATGTCTAGCCAAATCACTAAATCTAACGGCATACTCTGATACTGACATAGTGCCCTGGTATAGCTGCTCAAACTCTGCACGCCATGCCTCTCGAAGGGACTGAGGTACAAGCTTTCTCGGGAACATCTCTGAAAACTGAACCCATGTGAGTGAAGCTACATCGGCCAGGCTACCCAACTCATACGCTTGCCACCACTATGTTGCCCCTCTTAAGCTGGAACGTAGTAAAAGTAACCCCACTCATCTCCACAATACCCATAGTGCGGAGAATACGATAGAACTCCTCTAGAAAGCCATGTGCACCCTCTGAAACCAAACCACTAAAAGTAGGAGGGTTATATTTCTTGAACCTTGCAAGTGTAAGGTACCCTTCCTCAGATAATGTTGTCCTAACCACGGGTTGTACTGGAATCACAGGCTTTGTCGCCATGACACCTGGAACCTGACAAACGTGAACTTGCAGCTCTAGAGTGTGGGCGGTGGGAGTCTGAGTCCCTCCCCCGATCTATGAAGTAGCTGGTGCAATCACGGGAAACTGAGTCCCTCCCCCGGTCTATGAAATAGCTGGTGCAATCGGAATCAACCCCGCCTGAGCTAGTGTACCAAACATGCTCAGGAACTATGCTAAAGTCTCCTAAAGCCTGAGGGTAATAGTAGGTGCCTTCGATACCTGCCCCCCAACTAGAGCTACTAGCGGCTCCTCAACTACTTCTCTAATAGGTGCTCTAGTTGTGGCATGAGCCCTTCGTCGAACTTTACCTCTACCTCTAGCAGCACCTGCCCGAGAGCAGCATCGTCGATACTACAGCTCGTGTCCCCACCATCTGTGAGAGAATAAAAGGATAAAATTTCAAACCCTAAGATCAATAATCTAGCACGATAGGAATGAAAGAAGTGAGATTGTACTAATAGTTTCGTAGCCTCTCATAGATTAGTACCGACAGCTTCGTACCGATACGCAAGACTCTATTAAACTTGTTTATGACTCGTAGCACCTATGAACCTAGAGTTCTGATACCAACTTGTCACGACCCGGATTTTTTCCCCTCGTTAGTCGTGATGGCGCCTACTAATGGGAGATAGGCAAGCCAAACCATAACTACTTGCTGCACTTTCATTTTTGCTTCTTTTAACAAACACAAGTCGATAATATGATAAAAGCGGTATTTTAAATAAATAAGCGGAAGTCAACAATTATATATCTTAAGGCTACGTCTATTACAACTTTTAAAAACCTCAAATACCCCAAAACCTGGTGTCATAGTGTCACAGACCATCTAAGAGTTACTACATACAAGGTCTGAAGAAAAGACAATACACTATTTCTGAACAAAGGAAATGAAACAGGAAATAAAGATAGAGGGAGACGCCAGGGCCTGCGGATGCCTGCAGGTCTACCTTGGGTCTCTGAGTGGACTACAGGAAGCCTTCCAACTACTATCCGAAAGCTGCTCCTAGATCTACACACAGTGTAGAGTGTAGTGTCAGCACAACCGACCCCATGTGCTGGTAAGTGTCTAGCCTAACCTTGGCGAAGTAGTGACGAGGCTAGGACCAGACTACCAAATAAACCTGTGTAGTTCATACCGACCATGCGAGCAAGACAATGAATGATGCTCAAGTGAACTACACGGTGACCGAGAAACAGAAATAGCCAGTCAATGTGGGAGGGGGAAACATTCTGTGGGGGAGATAATAGTTCCGAATAGAAAGGAATCAAGTAAGGAAAAAAACAACATAACTAGAATATCAACAAGGAAGCAGAAATCAGCAATTTGCACGGCATCACCCTTCGTGCTTTTACTCTCGTTCTCACCAAAAAAATACACGGCATCACCCTTCGTGCTTTACGCTCTTCCTCACCTAAACTATAATCACAAGGCAAATAGGGTAAGGGGATCTATAACCTCGAAGTAAATCAAATAACAACAAGAAATGAAAGAAACAACATAACTCGGATATCAACAAAGAATCAGAAATCAACAAATGCACGACATCACCCTTCGTGCTTTTACTCTCGTCCTCACCAAAGCAATCATATAATAAAAATGTGCACGGCATCACCCTTCGTGCTTTACACTCTTTTCTCACCATATAATTAATAAAATTGGCACGGAATGGTACATCGTGCGGCACGACATCACCCTTCATGCTTTACACTCTTTCCTCACAATAACAAACAATGCACGACATCACCCTTCGTGCTTTAACTCTCTTCCTCACCCAAACAATAATCACAAACAATAGGGTAAGGAAATAAAGGAAATTTTGCAATAAGAATCCCGGTTAGGGAACAACAAGTCAACAATTAAATCCCGGCAAGAGAACAACAATTAAACAATTAAATCCCGGCAAGGGAACAACAAATAAATCAACAATAGCCCGGTAAGTGTGACAACATAAGGATCTCTTCTCTTTCTCAATTTTACTTCATAATTCACTTCACAACTCGAGCCAATGCTCTAGAGGTTTGATTATCGCTTATACTTTCACAACTCATTTCAGAACTCGAGCCAAAGCTCTAAAAGTTCAATTGTCACTTATACTTTCACAATTTCACTATACAACTTGAGCCAACACTCCTCAATGTTCATAGGTCATAATTCTTTCCACAAACTTTATACAACAATTAGAAATCTTCACCAAGGCATGAATAATACAACGAAATCATGAAAATCACAATATAAGATCCACGGTCATGCTTGACACCAACGTATAGATACTCGTCACCATGCCTATACGTCATACTCGACAAGAAGCAAATAGCAAATAGGACACAACTCCTAATCCCTCAAGCTAAGGTTAGACCAAACATTTACCTCGATGCAACGAATACAGTTCAAGCCTCAACTACCGCTTTACCTCTTGTTTCCACCACCAACTCACTTGTATCTAGCCACAATTTGCTTTACGATATCAATAAATGTTAAATGAATCAATTCTAATGCATGAAAATAGGTTTTATAAAGATATCCCCAAAAAGTCAAAAATTGACCCCACGCCCGCTTGGTCCAAACCCAAAATTCGGACCAAAACACGATTACCCATTTACCCACGAGCCCGAATATATAATTGGTTTTGGAATCCGACCTCACTTTGAGGTCTAAATCCCCAAATTTCAATATTCTTAGGTTCTACCCAAAATAACCAATCCCACCATGAAAATAATTGATTTGAAGTTGAAATCATGTTAAATGATGTTAATGATTAAGAAAACTAGTTAAGAATGACTTACAATTGATTTGGAGAAGAAAGGTTATTTGAAAAATCGCCTCTTATGATTTTGGGGTTTTGAAAAGTGAAAAATAACTGAAAAGTCCATTTAAATATACTCCTCTCAGACCCTCTCCGCGGACCGCATAAACAGGATTGCGGCTGCGGAGCTCCACCGCGGACTGCATAAAATGGACTGCGGATGCAGAGCTCCACCGCGGACCGCATAAAAAGGACTGCGGCCGCGGAGCTCCACCGCGGACCGCAAGAAATCGAGTGCGGTCGCGGAGGCTTGGCCTTGATCACCGCGGACCGCACAAATCCCACCGCGGCCGCGAAGTTTCCACCGCGGACCGCGAGACCTGGCTTCAGAGACCTACAACTTCTATGAATCTGTAACTTTTTCCTAAGTTCAAAACTTGCCGAAACACATCCGAAACACACTCGAGCCTTCGGGGCTCCTAACCAAAAACACGTACTAACTCAACAACATCATAAGAACTTACTCATGTAATCAAATCGTCACAATAACCTCATGAACATCAAATTAAATCTCGAGATCAATGAAATTTTCTCAAAACTTCTTTAAACAAAAATTTTGCAATTTAAGTTCGAATCACGTCACATGACATCCGTTTTTCACCAAATTCCACATAAATGACTTAAACCATATATAAGACTTGTACCGGGCACCGGAACTAAAATACGGGCCCGATACCATCTCTTTCTAATCAAACTTCATTTCAAATTTCCTTAAAAAAATTCAAAAAATAATTTCCTTTAAAAATTCATTTCACGGGCTTGGGACCTCGGAATTCGATTCCGAGCATACGGACAAGTCCCATAATTTCCTACGGACCCTCTGGGAACCATCAAATCACGGATCCGGGTCCGTTTACCCAAAATGTTGATCGAAGTTAAATTTATTCATTTTACAGTCAAAACTTATTATTTTTCACAAAATTTCATATTTAAGTTTTCCGGCTACGCACCCGGACTACGAACGCAAATCGAGGTGACTTTAAATGAGGTTTTCAAGGCCTCAGAACACGGAAGTTTTTCTTTAAAACAAGTGATGACCTTTTGGGTCATCACAATATCGTGATGGCACCTAGTCTTAGGGATTAGGAAAGTCTAGCATTACTTGAAACAACAACAATATTTAAATAATACCTAACAATTTGAAATAGAAATCACTTTAAAATTTACAATCCCAAAATTTGTAGTATAAGTCATAAGCTCTACAGAGTTTTTGCTAGAAACCTCTAAATACAGTTGTTCCGAAATAAGGGTTATAGTGCAATACAAAACTAGAAGGTGAATCCAAAGCTTATGAATGCAGCAGCAGGTTTACCTTTACTCTCCACATCAACAATCCGCACATCTACTACGACCAAATACCTGGATCTGCACAAAAATGTGCAGAAGTGTAGTATGACTACACTACAGCGATACCCAGTAAGTATCAAGACTAACCTCAGTGGAGTGGAGTAGTGACGAGGAACAGTCAAGACACCTGATGGACTAATAACCTGAATAAGTATAAGTGTAGAACAATAGACTACGATATCTATGTAATGACAACGCATAATGACAAACGATACATTAGTTGCAGTAAGTAAAGGAAAGCAACAACTAACAGTGGAATACCATAATAATAAACAGTAGAATGAGCGGAATACAGTTTAATCTGATGATCATAGATAAAGGAAAAACAAGTGACAACTTAACAAAAACAACCGCTTTCACACCAGGGGACATCACGTGGAATGTTTTCCCAAAAATTTTCACAAATATAACTCACATAGGTAAGTACACCACTACACAAATATCAACAACAAGAATGCCCCCAGGCCATCACAAGTCATCACAAAGCAACCCCTGACATAGCTCAACTTGTCTCGCCATGTGTGCATTAATAAAGTAATGCCCGTTTTGTCTCGCAACACGTTCATAATAATATTCCCACCTTGCCTCGCCATATGCGCAAACACACAGATATAGCCCACTGTGGATCGGCTGACCAAGTCCGCTCACTTTATTCTTGTGTGTACTACTTATCCCTCGGAACGGTTGATGGAGATCTATATCCGAGAGATTGTTTGTCTGCATGATATTCCAGTTTCTATTATTTCAGATACAGGTACCCAGTTCACATCACAGTTCTGGAGAGCCGTTCAACATGAGTTAGGTACTCGGGTAGAGTTGAGTACAGTATTTCACCCTCAGACAGACGGACAGTCCCAGCGCACTATTCAGATTCTTAAGGTTATGCTCTGTGCGTGTGTGATTGAGTTTGTAGGGTCTTGGGATCAGTTCCTGCCATTGGCGGAGTTTGCTTACAACAATAGCTATCAGTCCAGCATTCAAATGGCACCGTATGAGGCTTTATATGGTAGGCGGTGTAGATCTCCGGTGGGTTGGTTTGATCTGGGTGAAGCCAGACTATTGGGCATAGACTTGGTTCAAGATGCATTGGAGAAGGTTAAGGTGATTTAGGATAGACTCCGTACAGCCCAGTCCATACAGAAGAGTTACGTGAACCAGAAGGTTCGTGATGTTTCCTATATGGTTGGAGAGCGGGTTCTGCTTCGGGTTTCACCTATGAAGGGCGTTATGAGATTTGGGAAGAAAGGGAAGTTGAGTCCGAGGTTTATTGGCCCTTTTGAGATATTGAGGCGTGTAGGGGAGGTTGCTTATGAACTTGCCTTACCTCACAGCTTGGCAGGAGTTCACCTGGTATTTCATGTTTCCATGCTCCAGAGGTATCACGGTGATCCGTCGCACGTGTTGGATTTCAGTTCAGTCCAGTTGGACAAGGATCTATCCTATGTTGAGGAGCCAGTGGCAATATTAGACAGGCAGGTTAGAAAGTTGAGGTCAAAGAACATTGCATCAGTGAAAGTTCAGTGGCGGGGTCAACCAGTTGAGGAGGTGACCTGGGAGATCGAGCAGGATATGCGCAGCCGCTACCCTCATCTTTTCACTACTTCAGGTATGTCTCTATGCTCGTTCGAGGACGAACAGATGTTTAAGTGTATGAGGATGTGATGACCCGGCCGGTCGTCTTAAGAATTAATGCCCCGATCCCCGATTAACTGCATTCCCCAAATTTATTTCTGCTAATGTAATTTGCCGGGATGTTCGGTTTCAGGGAGTTTTGGGACACTTAGTCCCTAAATGAGAGCTTAAGTGTTGAAAAAGTGACCGTGGTTAGAATAGTGTGGAGACATCCTCAGAATGGAAATATGATGGTTCTGTTAGCCCTATTGGGTAATTTCGGGGTTAAGAGCGTGTTCGGATTGTGTTTTGGAGGTCCGTAGCTAATTTAGGTTTGAAATGCCAAAAGTTGAATTTTGGAAGTTTCCGGTTCGATAGTGAGATTTTGATCCGAGGGTCGGAATGGAATTCCGAGAGTTTTAGTAGTCCCGTTATGTCATTTGGGATGTGTGTACAAAATTTCAGATCATTCGGACGTGGTTTGGTTGGGTTTTTATTCAAAAAACGGAATTTGGAAGATTTTTGAAACTTAGGCTTGAATCCGATGTGTTTTGGTTGTCTTGATGTTTTTGAAATGTTTTGAAGATTGATACAAGTTTTAATAAGGTTTTAGGATATGCTAATGCCTTTGGTTGAGGTCCGGGGGGCCTCGGGTGTGTTTCGGATGCTCAACGGATTATTTCAAGTTGTTAAAAAGTTGTAGGTTTTTGTTCAGCTGTTTCATAGGGATTTTACCCTTCGCGTTCGCGAGTAGACCCTCGCGTTCGCGAAGAGCAGTGTTGCGTTTGCGTAAGAGGACTGTTGGTCACCAACTTTATGTGCTTCGCGAACGCGAGTCCTTGATTGCGTTCGTGAAGAAGGAATTAAAATACCTGGGCAGAATGTTTAAAAGGGTTATTTCGCGAATTTTAGCCTAGTTTCCTCAATTGTTAGGCGATTTTGAAGCTTTTTGAAGAGGGTTGAAGAGGGATTCAAGGGGAATCACTTGGAGGTAATATTTTTGACTTCATAGCTCATTTTTATGTGATTAAATACCTGATTAGTGGTGGAAAATTTGGGAGAAATGGGTAATTAGGGCTTGAGTTTAAGAGAAACAAAAAGGGGTATTTGAGGGGTCAATTGAACTCTGATTTTAGTGTTCTTGTTATGCATAGACTCGTGAGAGTATGAGAATTCCGAAATATAAATTTCACCCAATTTCGAGACGTGGGTCCGAGGGGCGTCTTGGTCATTTTACACAATTTCGCGTATTAGCTTAGAATTTAATTTTAGAATCAGTTACTTGAAGTGTTATTTACATTATGCAAATTAATTGAATAGATTTGGGCCATTTGGAGTCGAGTACTCGTGGCAAAGACGTGGTGTCGGGTTGATTTTGAGCCGGTTCGAGGTAAGTGGCTTGTCTAACCTTGTGTGGGGGACCTTCCCTTTAGGATTTGCATGTTTGGTAATTGAAATGCCTTGCACGCGACGTGACGAGTGCGTACTTGTGATAATTGTTGGAAATCCGGTTTTCTTTAAGTAAATACTAGTATGTTTCCTTTTCTATTTCTATTACTTGCACTATTAAGCGTGTTGTTAGCTTAGGAAAGCATGTCTAAGTGACTTAATTACTTTATTTGATTCAACTGGCCTTACTTGAATTCTGTGCAGCATACTAGGCTAGAATCACTTATTGCCTTAATATGAAATTTTACCATTTTTGTATATCTTCTTGCTGTTGCTGTGTATTTACATTGGGACTACGGATGTGGGATTCCGGTAGCTCCCCCTTGTCTGTTTACTTTGGGACTGCAGGTTAGATTCTCGATAGATCCCCCTGCATATTTACTTTGGGACTACGGGTTAGATTCCCGATAGATCCCCCTGCATAGTTATATGGAACTACGGGAATGTACCCGGTAGATTCCCCCAGTATGGTATTTATATTTGGGACTACGGATCGGGATTTCGGTAGATCCCGTGCATTGATAGTTGGACTACGGGATGGGATCCCGGGAGATCCTTCAGACATATGTATGATGGACTACGGGACGGTATCCTAGGAGATCCACTGGACAGTTGTAATTGGGACTACATGACGGTATCTTGGAAGGTGCCCCGGTTGTTATCTCTATGTTGAGCTATATTTCTTTTCGTTGCTTGTTTTGTCTCTGTTCTAGTTGTTGTTGTTCTGTCAATTCTATGTTATTTCTTACTGTTCCACTTATTTATACTGTTTTATTCCGCACTTTTAACCCTTATATTGTATTTAACCTCAGTAGGGCCCTGACCTTTCTCGTCACTACTCGACCGAGGTTAGGCTTGGCACTTACTGAGTACTGTTGTGGTGTACTCATGCCCTTTCTGCGCATATTTTTCATGTGCAGATCCAGGTACTTCTACTCAGGCCTACCATCCTTGAGGGAGGCGACTACTTAGAGACTTCGAGGTACATCTGCCGCATCCGCAGACCGAGGAGTCCCTTTTTATTCCTACCTTTTAGTATTTAGCCCTTCTGTACTTTCTGTTCTTATTAGATAAATTCTAGAGCTATGTAGTATTTCTTTTTCTTAGCTTGTGATTCATAGGTTTCCGGGTTTTGGATTTGGATACTAGTTTTTGAGATTTTTATATGGTGCATGCCGAGCGGCACATTTAAACACTGTTATTGCCTTATTTCTGCCTTTAAATTGTTTTACTTCCGCAAGTTTTGGTTATCTTCCGTAATTTAGGCTTACCTAGTCGTAGAGACTATGAGTCGTCACGATGGTTCACGGAGGCAAACCGGGGTCGTGACATTTCATCCATGTTTATATTACTTGCACTTTAAGCCTGTTGTTAGCGTAGGAAAGCATGTCTAAGTGATTTAATTATTTTATTTGCTCAAATTGCTTTACCTGAATTCTGTGCAGTATGATAGACTAGAATTACTCGTTTGCCTTAATATGAAATTGAACAATTGCTGAACATTTTCCTGTTGCTGTTGTGTATTTACAATGGGACTACGGATATGGGATTCTGGTAGATCCCCTTGTCTGTTTATTTGGGACTACAGATGTGGGATTCCGGTAAAAACTCCTTGTCTATTTAATTGGGACTACAGATGTAGGATTCCGGTAGATCCCCCTGCATAGTTATATAGAACTACGGGACTGCACCCGGTAGCTTCCCCAGTACTGGGTATTTATATTTGGGACTATGGATCGGGATTCCGGTAGATCCCCGTGCACTGATAGTTGGACTATGGGATGGGTTCCCGGGAGATCCTTCGGATATATATGATGGACTATGGGACAGTATCCCGGGAGATCCACTGGATAGATGTAATTGGGACTATAGGACGGTATCCTGGAAGGTACCCTGGTTATTATCTCTGTGTTGAGTTGTATTTCCTTTCCGTGATTATTTTGTCTCTATTCTAGTTGTTGTTGTTCTTTCTATTCTATGTTATTTCTTACTGTTGCACTTAATTATACTGTCTTATTCTACACTGTTATACCTTATATTTTATTTAACCTCAGTAGGGCCCTGACCTTCCTCGTCACTACCCGACCGAGGTTAGGCTTGGCACTTACTGAGTACCCCTGTGGTGTACTCATGCCCATTCTGCGCATGTTTTTCATGTGCAGATGCAGGTACTTTGACTCAGTCCTATCACCCTTTAGGCGAGGCGACTGTTCCAGAGACTTCGAGGTATATCTTCTGCGTCCGCAGATCGAGGAGTCCCTTTCAATTATATCTTGTAGTGATAGCCCTTCTATTTTCTTCTGTTGATGTAGACATTCCGGAGTTAGAGCATTTTTATTATATTCGTAGCTTGTGATTCATGGGTTTCCGGGTTTTGGAAAAGTGTATTGGTTTTAAGAGTTAATATTTTGTATGCCGAGCGGCACTTTTAAACATTATTTTATTACTCTATTTCTGTTTTAAATTGTTTTCTTCCGCAAATTTGGTTTATCTTCCGCATCTTAGGCTTACCTAGTCGTAGAGACTAGGTTCCGTCACAATGGTTCATGGAGGGCGAACCGGGGTCATGACATTTGAGGTGTTCTAGTGAGATTGAAGAGCCGGATTGAGGGCGTGGAATCAAGGTAAGTCTCTTGCCTAACCTTGTAAGAGGGAATTTATCCCCTTAGGTGTATTAATTGTTGTGTGTTACTTGTTGCGGGGAGCTACGTACGCATGAGGTGACGAGAGTCCGTACGTAGCTATATTTATAATAGGTCCGGGTAGACTTAGATTCACATCATGACTTTAATTGTGCTAGTTTATGCCTATCCTGAATGTTAATTATCTTGATTGGGTATGAGATTGGGGAATTTAATTAAAGATACTGACTTAGCCTCTAACATTGGAAAATTTGAGAATATTTGATAAACCATAGATCTGTGTCTTCTCGTCTCGCATGTGTATCCGCGAGCGAGGTAAATTTCTCTATTCTTATGGGATCGGGCCGTTCTACTCGGTAGTACTAAGTATCACTATTCCTATGGGATCCGGTCGTTCGTCTAAGCAGCTTCATGCTTAATAATTAGAACTAGATTTGGTTTGGTAACAATTGAGTTAGCGCCTTCAAGGCCAATTTTGACATGCTTAGTGATTTGATATAGACTCATGTGTGGAATTGTTGCACCCCATTTTCTTGCGAAAGCGGGTTTCGAAGTGTGACAACTCTTTTTAATGGAAGGGTATTAAAAAAGAAGAGTCGCCACCTAACGATTTTAAAGGTGCATTAGGGCACCTATTTGCAAATAACTCTGTTTAACTGATCAATGCTGTGAGCACCTAATTTTTGACCATATTTAAATTCTCACTCACTTTTTAGTATTAAATTGTTTTAAGTTTAATCTCTATATCTTAGCTTTTATTTCACCTTTTATAGGTTTTATTTGAGAAAATTAAAAATCACACAAAAAGATTCACATTTTTTAGAGTATTAAATTTCGTTCCAATTTGCAAAAGGAAAGAAAACACACAAAAATATGTTTTCCTCTTGACTTTAGTAAGTTAGTGATTTTGAATTATTTTGAAATAATTTTTAGATTAGAAGTAGATAATTGTTATTTTAATTATAGGAGTAGTATTTTTTTTTGTTTATTTATATATTCCTTAAAAAGAATAAAAAAGGAAAGAAGAGCAAATCATATGTTGAAACATCATCACAAATGGACAAAGTTGCATAACAAACACATGCTCAAGGGACGTCCCTTTTTGGCCAAAAGAAAAGATTACTATACAGTCAGATGGAGCATTTTTCTTTTACTCGACCTTATTCCTTATTTTTCTTTTCCCCACGTCAAATACAATTTATAAATACACACCTAACTAACAAATACAGAGCACCTGGAAAATAGAGATAGAGGGGAGGAGAAAGAAGCAGATCGCGATTTTTCTCCTTCTTCATTTTCTTCAACACCAACCAAGCCTTTAGCATCTTTGATAACCTGAAAAATCCTAGAACCCAAAGAACTCCTCCAGCTACAGCAGCCATCATCTCCAGCCATCTCCAAACAGCCATTGCACCATCTTCTTCAGAAGCTGGAGAACACCTTAAGCTCCAAAGGCCGAAAATCTCCAACTGCTGCTGCTTCTTCAACAAAGCGGTTCCCTTTGAGCTTCATCTTCTTCACTCCTAAGCAGCCATGAAGCACGCCTCTTCAGCCATTAAAACCACCTGAAAATACCTCAAAAAACCAGCTGGTTCCACCATGAAAACTAGTCCCTAAAGCTTCATACAACAACCCAAAAAGGAGCTGGAAATAAACCTCTAAACCAGCCCTCTTCTCAGTCCAAAAATGAATCTGAAACAACCCCAAACAACCTCCTAAAACGCAGCAAAAGACCAGCTGTGAACAGCCCCAAAATCCAGCTCTAATACATCCTGAAACTGACCCAAAACAGCCACGAAATCTGCTCAAAATAGCTCCAAAACGAGCTGAAAAGCACTCCCCGAAATAGCTTCAAAAACGACCTGAAAAACTGGCCCAAACCCAGCTGAAATTCCTCCACCAAACAGCCATGAAACGAGCTGAAGTTCACACCAAAATCCTGCTCCAAAAATTCAGCAAAATAGCTTCGAAAACTAGTCCAAAAATCCATAAAAACCCAGCGAATCGTCCTCACAATGTTCGTGCTATAGGTCTGTGAAAGGGTCGAGTCCGTCGAGGTTGGCGTGGAAGTTCTCCGGTTGATGGTTTCTGTTGGTTGAGTTCATTTGCTGCTCATTTTTGGTCGTTGTCTCTGTTCTGTTGAGTTACAAACTCTCAACCTCAAATTCATTAATAAAGGTCCATTTTTATTCTTACTTTAGCTTCAAATTCTGATTTGGTTATTTTCTATGATAGATTAATTTGGCATTGGTCTATTTAATTATTAGAGATGAATTCATGTAGTGTTTCTTCCACTCTTTAGTATGTTTGATTCTTTGAGTTTAATTCTCATCACTTTGCACGATGATTGATGAATTGTAATAAGCTTAGTAGTCTTTAAAAATAGAAAAATGGGCCTCGTCATTTATCGAGTTTAAGGATGGAAGAATAGGCTTTGGGGGTCAGTTCTGTTTTAATTGCATGTGGGCCAAATGAATTTACCTTACTTAACCCATTTGCTTAAGGGAAATTTTCGTTCTTATACCATATAGGAAACTATATTACCAAATATGTTCATAGTTTGCATATTACCCTTCATGCTAATAGTATTTCTACATAATATATACAATGCATTAAATAAGGAATCATTATAGCTGTAGGATTCCTTATTTAGGTGCTAAAAAAGGGAAATTAAATATTTTCTAGATCTTCCAACGCAGATCACGCACAGTAATCACTATTGTTGACTTCTTTACAAAATTTTCGTACTCTGTTTTTTGCGCTAAACTCTGTTTCAACATTTTCTCTGATTTCACAAATCAAAATCGATAAAATCTTCTACAATTCTTCTGCAAGAAAAGCAATTATGGCGAAAATACAAAGCAAAGAAAAAGAGAGCAGCAATTCCACCATTGACAACTATTAAAAAGCTTTTAAGCTTTGAATTCAAATTTGGGTTTTCAAAAATCATTATTTGTTTGGATTGGGTGTTGATGAAAATAATTGGGAATATGGTTTGGAGTTTATATCTCAATTTTGAGGGATTTTGGTGAAGATTAGATTTGATTTATACTGAATTTCAGATTAAAACTCGAAGAAGAAGAAGAAGAAGAAGAAGAAGAAGAAGAAGAAGAAGAAGAAGAAGAAGAAGAAGAAGAAGAAGAAGAAGAAGAAGAAGAAGAAGAAGAAGACGTATATTGCATAAATTGTAGAAAAATTGTAGACAGTTGTTTATTTATTTTTCTTTTATTCATTTACTTATTGTATGAAAGTTGAACAACATTGTATAAAAATTGTATTTAAGTGGATGATTTAGTACTGTTTTGGACAAAAATATGTATAAAAATGTGAAACATACATTTCAGGGGAAGCATTTCGAGTCCAAATATGTACCCAGTTTGTAGATATTTTGTAGATAAATTGTAGATTATTTGTATTCTGATGTAGATGCTTTATTTTCTGTTTTCACAAATGAAAAAAGTGACTAATACTTCTACAAATCTTCTGAAAAAATGCAATTATGTCAAAAATCCCAATTATGCTACACTTGAATGAGAATTGGGATATTAAAATTTAATGTACCCAATTTGTAGATATTTTGTAGATAAACTGTAGATTATTTGTATTCTGATTGTAGATGCTTTTTTCTGTTTTCATAAATAAAAAATGACAAACTTCTACAAATCTTCTGAAAAAATGCAATTATGTCAAAAATCCCAATTATGCTAAAATTGAATGAGAATTGGGATATTAAAATTCAATGTACCCAGTTTGTAGATATTTTGTAGATAAATTGTAGATTATTTGTATTCTTATTGTAGATGCTTTGTTTTCTGTTTTCACAAATCAAAAACGACTAAAACTTCTACAAATCTTCTGCAGAAAACGCAATTATGTCGAAAATCCCAATTATGCTACAATTGAATGGGAATTGGGATATTAAAATTCAATGTACCCAGTTTGTAGATATTTTATTGATAAATTATAGATTATTTGTATTTTTATTGTAGATGCATTATTTTCTGTTTTCATAAATCAAAAACGACTAAAACTTCTACAAATCTTCTGCAAAAAATGCAATTATGTCGAATATCTCGATTATGCTACAATTCTGTGATTCTCCTATATGCTTTTGTTACTCCTTACGAAACTGCTATGATAAATATGGAATCCAAAAAAAAATATTTTTGCAATTTTTCTTCAAGAAAAATAAATAAACAACAGTCTACAATTTTTCTTCAATTTATCTACAATTTTTCTATAATTTCTGCAATATACGTCTTCTTCTTCTTCTTCGAATTTCAATCTGAAATTCAGCCAAAACCAACTCTAATCTTCATCAAAACCCCTCAAAATTGAGATATAAACTCCAAATCATATTCCCAATTATTTACAACAACACCAATCCAAACAAATAATGATTTTTGAAAATCCAAATTTGAATTCAAAGCTTCAAAGCTTTTTAATGGCTGTCAATGGTGGAATTGGTGCTCTCTTTTCCTTTCCTCTTATATTACTGAAGGAACCCGAAATCATAACCATCAAAAGTTATTGTTGTGTATGAAACTTTGAAGATTTGACTTCAATTTTGACTAGTTGTAGAAGAAAAAACATTGATCTTGGACGTTAATGGTAGAAGGTTTCAATTGTTTTTCTGCATTTAGCAGAGGGTTTCAATTGTTTCTCTGGATTTAGCAGAGGGTTTCAATTATTTTTCTAGTTTTTCTGGTTTCTGGGTGTGTGGTGATACGTGAGTGAGGGTGTGGGGTTCGGAGAGAGAAACGTGGGGGGGGGGGGGATTTGGAGGAATATACGGTACCATAAATGTAGGAGTGGCATAAAGTACAATTAATGTACAGTTAAAAACCTTATGGTATAGAATTGGTAATTAGGTATACTAAATGTAATTATATCAAACCTTAAACATTAAGGGTAATATAGTTTCCTATATGGTATAGGAATGTAAAAATTCCTTTCCTTAATAAATCATAAGCTGGTGTAGTTACTCGCCTATCAAAGATTAGCAACTAAATTAACAAATGTTAGTAAGTTATAAGTATGCTGGCAGTAGAATCAACCATCTAAATAATGTTAGTGGTCAACTCTATCACTTGATCCTCAAATAAATTTCATAACTCTATGGCCTTACAATAAATTTCAAAGTAGTTAGGAACTCTAATTCATGAACATCGTAGTTTGCTTTAGGCGCGTAATTAAATCATCACGGCTATGGGTACGGTTCCCGTGGCATGGTCACGGTACATAATCCCCAATTTGGGTGTACATTTCATGTGACCCGACCACAACTTCGAACATTAATAAAATAAACATGTTATAAATCGCGGGTATATTTCATGTGATGCGGTTTGCAATGTGTACCAAACCGACAAGTGTACGACAATCATAATTTGTTCCAAAATAATTTCTTAAATAGTTAAAAGCAGTTATAAAGTTAAAAATGCACAATAGGTTTAAACATGTAGTAAATCAGATAATAGGCCAATTATTAATAGTTTAAGCGACCGTGCTAGAACCACGGAACCTGAGAATGTCTAACACTTTCTCCCGGGTTAACAGAATTCATTATCTAGAATTTCCGATTTTGCAGACTTTTAAATAAAGTCGGAATTTCCTCAATTTGGGATTTAAAATAAATCGGTGACTTGGGACACCATAAATTATTCCAAGTGGCGACTCTAAAAATAAATAAAATAATCACATTTCGATTATTTCACTTTAATTGTAAAAACTCCCTCATATCCCTTTCGGGGTAGAAAAAGGAGGTGTGACATACGCCACCAAAGATCGGGTAAGGGATTAAATTGCCTCAAAGAGAAGGTGTTAGGCACTCTTCGAGGTCTACAATTGTGGGTTCCCACCAAACTTTAGACTATGTGGATTATGTAATTAGGCTAGGTGATCAAATAAATAAAAGGGAAATTCAGAAGTGGCAGAGTCTTAGTAAAACATACGACAAGCGGTACAACTCTTAATATCTACAAAGATACAAACTATATTGATTTATGTTAAATGACTAAGTGTGAATAACACACACATAAAGAGGGGGGGTCCTAAGTTTTTTAGCTTAAAGGATCACCCCGTGCAACATAAATAATACTTCGCAACTCCCTTAAAGTAGGAGTGGCTCATATTATTCAGCGGGCACATACTATCATCTCCTTCTACCCAATTACTATGTTGAAGTTGTTTACTTAAAGGCACTCTAATTCAATTCTAGGTCGTACCCTATGCATGCACTACTCGTCCCATGCGTATGGTCCAGTAGGCTTTGGACCTCTATTAAATGGTTCTAGACTCAGCTTAGGTTGCTCAAAAGAACAAAATTAGGCGACATTCAAATAAATAAGACTTTTACATAAAGACAATTAAAGGCTCAAGTTAGCCTCCACATATAAGCAACAAATGCACATGGCAGATTCAGTGATAGACAGTTTTTAAGGTTTAAGCGCATTATAACCGTTAAGTCCTATAAGCATAATTTCTAGGTGATTCAGGATTCCAGTATCATACAAGCAGCGTTACAACTTTAGGCTAATGGATTTGCAGATTAAAGATATTACAAACCTATAGGCATGATATCTAGTTATATTCGTAATGAGGTAGTGAAACGATCCCAGAACTCTAAATTACCAGTGCTAATTTATACAAGTTTCTTAGGCAGATGACAATGTCCTATAGGCAGGATTTCTAGTAGTTGACAATTGAAATTGATTTTATATACATTATCCCTATAGGCATGTCGTCTAAGTGTGGCAGTGCAATAAAGTGACAAAGTAATTGATTAGTTGATTGAGATCCTATAGTCATGATGTCTAAAGGAGCAGCGTGCTAATTTAATCCCTTATAGACAAGTGTATCTAAGTGGACATTAGTAAAACAAGTGTACTATAGGCATGCTATCTAGAAGCAGTAATGTGAGATAATAGCAGTAACAACAGCTTGGTTACTCAAGTTGAGAGCCTACAATCATGATATCTAGGTGAGTTATACAATTCAAAGAAGTATCCCAAACATGCATTTTTAGTTGTTTGTATTGAACTCCTATAGGCATAACGTCTAAGTGCAATCAAGTAAAATTTTAGACCCTATATACATGTTGTCTAACATTACAAGTAATGCTTTCTAGATTAATAGACAGATAAATCAGCGTGTGATGCAGATAAATGTCAAATAAACAAATTAAGGTGCTATAGAAATATTTTTTACCCTTTCATGCAAAGAATAGAACATCTCGTTCCCCCATTTCACTAATTTCCCCAATTGTTTGTTTACAAATTATTACAGGCCCAAAATAAAAAGAAAAAAGAATGTAGGTTCAAATATTACAAACTAAAACAACTACAAGCCCAACAAACAGAGCAGGCCCAAAGGAAATTAACCCAATAAAGCCTAGGCCTTCAGCAGGCTCATTTTTCACGGGAATAGCAAATCCAGATCCAAATACACCCCAAACATTAGAGTGTGACAATTGCTCAGTTCAAACTCACACAGGGACCCATACTAGGCCCAAAGAGAATACCCACTTACATTGCAGATGAACAACTTAACCACACAAGTTAACGAGTTACGCATGATAACCAATTAAAACAACTTCGAAACCTACTAACGACAGCTCTCACTAGGACATAGATACAGAATCATAAAACATGTTGATAAGACTCGCATAGTACATAATTACACTTGCATTTTGGAAGCTAGGGTGACCAGATTGGTCAAACAAGGTGCTTGAACATAAAAACTAGGAGAATCAAAAGAGCTCAGTTTCAACATGGTAAGTTTGACATGGAAAACTAACAACATAGGTTCATGATTGATTAATTATTCAATAGGAGAAAGAGTGTAGCATGCTGAACATAAACACAATGTTAGGAGAGTTGATGAGGCATGCCACTTGGGTTAACAGGGTAAGCATACAAGACATATACAAGATAAGCATGCTAAATTTTCCCCCAAAAAAAATAATTCCAAAGTAAAGCATGATCCAGGATTAATTTAAAAGGGACCTTAGACCTAAGAGTCTTCATCATGCAAGTATGATAGAGTCATAGTCATGGGAATAGCAATTTTCGCATGAGATCCTAATACATATAACAAATAGGCTAGTAGGCATGATCTACAACAGTCGACAAGCAGCCTAACATGCTGAGTGTAACACACAGATTCCAAAATCCAAAGATCCCCTAGTAGAAAAATATATCAACTTAAGGTTAATATAACAGGCAGACTCCAAGGCTTATGCCAGTTGACTATGTATATTAAAATTCAACTAGAAGTTTTAGGCAATACTAAAGAGTGTAGGAATGAACAAACACAACATTATAGTTTTCAACAACATAGCAATATGTTTTGCTAAATATTGAGACAGTAATTGACACATAAGGTTCATATAAGCATAAGCAGGGAACATATTAGATCATACATAAAGGATTCATTAGAAAGAAGTTTACTCAAACAAGTTCTAGGCAGGGGATAATCCCCTAAGAGTTATAGTACAAGAGTACAAGGCAAGGCATGAGTAGGGACTCATAACAAAACAATAGGTGATCCGAATAGCAGACCAGGTTTAAGGTAATCAGGAATCATTCAAGTTGCACACATAAATGGGCATGCATAGAATCTTAGAGTTCAAGCGGGTTCAGATACTAGAAAAGCATAGGGGTACGGAATAATTCTAAGGCAAACAACAATATGAACAGAGGCAAACAATAGTATATTGATTCACGAAGGCCTTAATGATATGAGCATACAAAGCATGAATACAAGCAAAAGAGAATGAATTTGCGAGAGTCTCAGTACTTACCAGTTTACAGAACTAAAGAGTGAATAAGGTAGAAAACTAAACGACAGCAGCATCATGCTTATCAGTAGCAAAGAGGGAACGACAGAAACCCTAAAATTCTCATTTGTCAGAGTTCCCAGGGGTCTCAGATAAACCCCGGGCAGTGCTCACACTGAGAGAGGTTAAGCAATCGAATTCTGGTGGCCTTGGCTTTCAGCCGGCCAAGAACAATAGATTCAGAATAGTATCGAACTTAGTAATATTAATAGTATAGTGATTAAGGTCTATCAAGGGGAGATTGGGGAGGGGTTTATATAGTAGTAGAAACTGAAAGTGCAAACATGGAAAGAAGACTAATCATACAGAATAAGGAAAAGAAAATCAATCATACAAAATAAGGAAAGGACCACATGCAAATTAATTTCAAATCAGAAATAGGGCAACGAGCAAGGCAAACCCTAATTAAGCCGAATTCAATGGAAATGTACCCATAATTGGAGAGATACTATGTGTCCTTTGATGTACCTACCCGGAATCCCACAATATCTTCAAGTTCGAGCCCATCTGGACTCGATTTACACGAGATACACCTTCCATACATGGAACAATACTCATTAATACCATATCAGAGTGGTAAGCATTCAGAAAAGGCAAGAAGATCTCTGGTTCGAAGGGAAAATGCAGAGAAAGGGGTGAGACAATTTCAGTCGCTAGGGTTTAGGTTTGAAAGATGAAGGGGAGTGTTTGAGGGAAGCTGTGGGTTTGATAATGGGCTAGGGTTTAGGTTGATGAGATATAAGGAGAGAGGGGGAAGTATTGTGAGCCGTTAATCATTTTTTATTAGCGGTTGAGATTTTAAACGGGCTGGGTTGGGTGCAATGGGTCGTGGGCTGGGGAAGACCTATTGGATCATTTTGTGTTGGGCTTCTAGGGTTCGATCAGGAATGGAACTCAATTTTTTGGACCTTAATTGGTCCGAAATTAGCCCTAATTCGTGCTATAAATTAAATATACAAAAATAATTTATAAAAAATAATTAATAAATAATAAAATAATACTTATACAATAAAATGATTGAAAATAACAAATTTTTATTATAAAAATATTAAAAATGCTATTTTAGCATTAATAATGTAATAAATGTGATTATGCACAGGCTATAGGCTATTACCGCAAGATTATGTAAAATAGCTTAAAAATACAAATATAATTATATAAATAAAGTAAAATATTTTGAAACATATATTTGGAAGAAAATAATAACTTTGTATGATTAAGTCATCACAAAATAATTTAAGGGATAATTAATAAATATTCAAGTAATTTAAATACAAGAAAATCAATTTTAAAGGTTAAAAAAATTATAGAAATTACTTGTAAAACTCTTGTAAACTAAGTAATGATGCAAAATGATATTTTGAAAGTATATATACTATTTAAAAAATATGAGGGCAAAATTGGGTATCAACAGCTGCCCTCTTTACCTGAAAATGATGAAAGAGTTGTCGGGTAAAAAAATGATGACCAATTTTATCCGAATTGAGTGAGGCATGATGTATTTTGAAAAAATAGGGGTCGAACCCTGGTTTTTAAGTTGCCTACATATTGTCGACGCCCCCTTTTCCTCTAACCGTGGGGTCAGAAATCGGGTATACGACATTGGGAGGACAACTCTATTCCCTTTCGAGAATTGGGTTTGGAAGTTGAAGAGTCGCCACCTAATGATTATAGTGCATTAGGACACTTTAAGAAGGGTTTGAGATGAAGAAACCAGAGATTAGGGTAAGGGCTAGAAATTATCCCGAGGGGAAGGTGTTAGGCACCCCTCAAGATCCACTAGTGTGGTTCCCGGCCATGTTGCAATTGTGACTTTACAAGTAAACAATCAAGGCTCAAATAAGGATTCGCACATAAGATTGCGACCAAGTTGAAAATTTTCAAAGATAAGTAGAGAAGGCAAAAATTCATGAAGAAGAGATTTGAACAATTTTACAAGAAGAGATGAAAGCAAGTAAATGGAGAGGAGTCCTAAGTTTATAATTAATATGGATCACTTCAATGCAATACCCAGCGATCACTCCTCAGAAGAGGGGTCGCACGTGATATTAGCGCATTGGTCATCATATCCATATCTACCCTTCCCACCCTGTTAAGGTATTTAAACGCGATCAGTCTCGTTTACTTATTGCATGCTAGTACCCGTCCCAACCTATCAGTCCCGGGGTATCAGGACTTCTAATCCTAAAGGGGAAGGAAAGGGATGTAGGCATATATGGGGTTCAAAGGTTAAAATTCTAATTGCGACATACAAAATAAGTAACAAATATAAGGATGAACAAACAAATAGGTAAGGCTCAAGTAAACCCCTTGACCAAACAAACACTTAGTTTAGCATGTCTTAGCATATACTGATTTGGTCTTAAGTTAAAAAATTAAGCGGCAAGCGGACTAGTTCAACACATACATTTAGACAGAAAGTCTACATTAGGTAACTCAGATCCGATTGTCAGAGATTAAGGTATTTCAAGCGAGTGATTTAAAAGGTACTAGTTTCAGGAAAAAGTAGTCCAATGCAGAGGAGTTTTGAAAAGAAAGTATGGACCGCAGTAAAAATAAAACACAGAAATGGTTGTGATAGAGTTTTAGAGATAGAAATATCTAAGGAAAGGGTAAGTTGCAACTGTTTTAAAAGACAATTTCAGGGTCTGAGTAAAACATTTAGACATAATGTTTAGAAAGAAACTGTTTCAGAAAAAGATGCCGATTTGAGGGATTTAAAAGCATACTGAGTCAAGAGAGTTTTTGTCAAAGAATTAAGACTTCTGAAATCGTTGTTGTATTAAGACGTTAAGGACCAGTTAATAGATTATTATTACTTTAAGTGAATCAGACGAGTTTGATGTTGATCCTATAGGCATGATATCTATTTTGATTTTCTAAAACCTGTTATTGAACTTGTAAAAGATGATTGGGTTAATTAACCCTACAGTTTGCCTAATGCATATGCATTCCTTATAGGCATGATCTCTATATGCATTGATTACATGAACTTTAAGTCCTATAGGCATGATTTCTATGTGATTTGTAACACAATGAAGTGTTAACCCTATATGCATGGTCTCTAGGTGATGTGGAACCAGAAATATTGAACAGCCCTATAGGCAGGATTTCTAAAAAATTACAATCCTAAAGCATGGTTTCCACCCCTACTGATGCAAGAATGTAAAACCCCTCCCACACCCTTTTACTATATTCCCCAAATCCTTTATACAAATTATTACAGACCAAAAGAAAGAAAATAAATACATTAAAAACTAACAGCTAGATCCGAGCAGCCTAATTCAATCTTAATGCCCAACAACATATGATTAACCAATTCTGAATTTCCAAAGCCTTCTCTTTATCCAAAGTGTTTCAAAGTTCCAAAGAATCTCAAGGATTCCCGGCATTTCTTACACTCTAGATACCATTTAGAATTAGAATAGTGCAATGCAGAACAGCCAGCCCTCAGGCATCCAAGTTCAGTGGGAGCTCAAGGGTCCCAAAGCATGGCTTACCAGAGAGGGGCAGAACTTAGAACTAGGAATGAGTGCAAAGTGAAAGAGGGATTGGGGAACCATAGCAAAGGGTGGTCATGCCCAGCCATGGGTATAGACTGGCACACCCCTGACCAATTGCTTGGTCCAAACAAATTAAGATCAGACTTTAGAAGTCAGACTTGTGTTTGGATGGTGATTAGAATACCACCAGACTTGAGTCAAAGCTCAGCACATAAAGGGGGAAGAAGGGAGTGGGAATTGATTTGAGTAAGGGTTCAAGAACCTAGTTCAAAGTCATGGGCAGCAATAACAGGGTGCTGCCATGACTCGGAATTGTACTCTCACACAAAAGGGGGTCAGAGGGAAGGGACTCACCTAGAAAAGCATTTACAGAAACACAAGGAAAGAAAGAAAGCATAATAGGCTAAGGGTGCGGAAACATAAGGAAGGAGAGCATAACAGACTAGGATGTAGATGCATAGTGCAAGAAAGCACAACATGCTAGGAGTAAAATAAACACATAGTAGAGAGGGTATTATTTAACTAGAGTGACATACCAGTTGCAAGTTTTAGAACAGCAGAACAACAAAAGTAAATAAAACAGCCAGAAGTCAGCAGGATCAAAATCCAAATTCCTCCGCAAGTACTTGAGAGTTCAAAAGGAACTCAAGAATGTTTCAGACAGTAAAAGAGAAGAGGAGCAGAGTGCTCAGTATTAGAGGTAGAGTAGTAGTAGAGAGAGTTTTTTTGAAATTGGATAGTGTTCAATTGTGGAAAAAGTGCTCAAAGTGTGTTTGAATTCTGAAGTGTTTTTTTTGTGTGTTCGTGTTAAGAGGGGAGCAGGTATTTATACTTTGAAATCAGGGTAAGCAAGGCAAGAAAATAATCATGTATCAATTAAAATCAATCAATAGCAGAGATTTCTTTATTTAAGGAGTCCAAATTTGAACGGTAAAAGGCAGAAATTATTTAAGGAAAGGGGATCAAGTAACACATTGTGCATAGCATACAAATAAGGGGTAAATACATAGGGAAGGATTTGAAACACACGGTTAAATAAATAAGGCAAGGAGTAAATCAATTAGTACATAGTAAATCAGGGAATCAGAGATTCAAAAATCACTAATGAACCGAGTCAGAAAATAGGGGAATCGAAAGGTTAGAGAGGGTCTTCAAATTAAACAAGGAATGAATCAATCAGGCTTACACAAGGAAGTCTGAAATCAGTCCAAAAATCAGAGGTTATTCTGAGTGGGAAATTCTACCTATAAAGAGTGCATAAGCTTTAAACATGCGAAGCTGGATTTAAAATAAAGAAAAGTGCCATGCAATCAAAAATCAGTGAGCAGTGGACTATAGGCAAGAGGGAATATCAGAGAGCATGCAGAAGATCAGGCAAAGATGAAACAACTTCAGGAACTCAGAAATTAGGGATTTGAAACCAAACAAGTTCAGAGATGGGAAGCAAACAAGTCATGTAACAAGTGGCCTCAAGAACTCGAATGAAACCCCCGAATTCTAGGGTTTTTACCATTAATCGAGTGTAGAGACGAAAGCAAGTAAATCAGGCAGGAATAACAACAAAATAAGTTCAGAAAACCCAAAGGAACTTAAGACCTTACACATTTCATGAAAACATAATAAAAGAACAAGATACAGTAAAAGAAATCATAAGGAAACGGTAGAAGAAAGTATAGTCGAAGAAAAACACACAAGAATCACAGTAGAACAAATACAGTAAAAACACATGAGAGTCATAGTAGAGAAAGTAAAGCTAAAGAAACCCTAAGTCATAGAAGATGAACGGTTTTGAAAGAAAAGTTTTGAAAGAAACTTCGAGAAATCATTTGAAAACCTTAAAATAAACATAGATCTAGAATAGATCTAGAGAAATTAGGAGAACCTCGAAAGGCTAGGGTTTTAGAAGAACCCTAGAGGCGAGAAAGGCCTGGAAAAGGTCTGATCTGAGTCGGATGAGTCAGAGATAGGATCAGGACATGCCGGAGCAAAGCCGGAGATGGACGTGAAACCTGAATCGGCGGAGATCTGAGCGAAAACCTTCAAGGTCAGACCTCGATTTTTCAAGCAACAAGTGTACAAGAGCACATGGAGGTGAGTACAGGTCACCCAGGGCTTGGGATGCCATGGGTTCCGGTGAAACAGGGTAGAAACCGGTGGGGAAGATTAGGGTTTCAAAGAAGTCTTAGAGAGAGTTTGAGAGTACGAGGGTTTATAGGCAGCGTATCTGATAGAAGTGATTTAGGGTTAGGGTGTAAGTGGGAATTAAAAAAGGAAAGAACTGATCGTGGTCGTTGATCAAAATGATCAACGGCCTGGATTAAAAGAGGAGGCCGGGCATGTTAGGTTAGTTTGGTTAGGGGCGGGCTAAATTGAAATTGGGTCGAATTGGGGTGCAATTTGGGCTGTAATTGAAATGCAACAGGGGCTAGGTTTTAAATAGCCACTTTTCCCCTTTCTATTTTATAAAAATAGTAATAACGATTTTAAAAGCAAATTAAAAATACTAGGTAGGCAAATATTATATAAATATTAATTTAAAAATATTGGAGCAAATTTTATTGTTATAAAATGCTATTAATTACAAAATAGGCTATAATTGCAATTATATGCAATTTAGCTTTAAAAATGCCAAATAAATTGGTAAAAATATGCAAAAATCACCTTAATTATATTTTGGTGTAAATATGAGAATGAAATAAGTTATTCATCAAAAATGATAATTTTGGGAATGATTTTGGATTTTTGTGGTATTAAAATAGGCAGTAAATTGGTTTAAAAATCACAAAAATACCAAAACTCTTGGGTGTGCTTATATATGCACATATATGCTATTTTGAAAATATTTTGGGTATAAAATATATAGGGAAAAATTGGGTATCAACAACTGCCCCTCTTTACCCGAGGAGGATGAAAGAGTTGTCGGGTAAAGACAAGATGACCAATTTTGACCGGAAACGGTGACTGAAAAAGAACTTTGACCGCGCTTTGGTTTTTGAGCTGCATACATATCTCTGGTTTTACAGGAATCAGGCCACATGTTGTTCAGGAACCATTAACGGAATGTGTCGATGGAGATTCGAAAAGACGGACGCGATGGTCAGATTTAAAAGGTGTTTGGAGTCGAATAGATTGCGGAGAACCGGAGCGGGATCGCTCCTGCTGAGGCGGCCGTGGGCCAGCCGGTGTACCTGCAAATGAGCAATGCGGCGTATATTGTGCATAATTAAAACATGATGCAAGTTCCCATTGGACCATGAATGTTTTCTTAGGACGGTTAGGATGACGTCCTCAGACTATGACATCCTGGGCCATGAAGAGCATAAAAATAAAGATTCGCAGGCCATGAAATGGTGTTCTCGGGCTATGCAAGTGGTGCCTCCGAACTATGACGCCTTTGAATAAGTTGGCGATCTTTCAGCCCATGAAAAGGTAGCCATCTTTCAGCCAAATGAATGCAAAGGGTGGCGATCTTTCAGCCAAAGAGAGAATTTAAATGCAGGTGGCGATATTTCAGCCGAAGTGAGAGATTGAATGCAGGTGGTGATATTTCAGCCGTTCGAAAAAATAAAGTGGCGATATTTCATCCTAAGCACGATGGAGACAATGCTTAGTCTCGGAAGGCATATAGGTAGCCTTATGCAGGATGGAGGTAGAGGTTAACCTTGGAAGGCAGAAGATAGCCTTATGCAGGATGGGGGTAAAGCTTAACCTCGAAAGGCAGAAAAGTAGCCTTATGCAAAATGCAGATGGAGGTAGAGCTTAACCTCGAAAGGCAGAAAAGTAGCCTTATGCAAAATCAGATGGAGGTAGAGCTTAACCTCGAAAGGCAGAAAGGTAGCCTTATGCAATGTAGGGAAGTGCGGATGGAGACAATGCTTAGTCTCGAAAGGCAGATAAGGTAGCCTTATGCAGGTGAGGATGGAGGTAGAGCTTAACCTCGGAAGGCAGAAAAGTAGCCTTATGCAAGAATGCAGATGGAGACAGAGCTTAGTCTCGAAAGGCAGATAAGTAGCCTTATGTAGGATGGAGGTAGAGCTTAACCTCGAAAGGCAGATAAGTAGCCTTATGCAAGAATGCAGATAGAGACAAAGCTTAGTCTCGAAAGGCAAATAAGTAGCCTTATGCAGGATGGAGGTAGAGCTTAACCTCGAAAGGCAGATAAGTAGCCTTATGCAAGAATGCAGATGGAGACAGGCTTAGTCTCGAAAGGCAGATAAGTAGCCTTATGCAGGATGGAGGTACAGCTTAACCTCGTAAGGTAGATAAGTAGCCTTATACAAGAATGCAGATGGAGACAGAGCTTAGTCTCGAAAGGCAGAAAGTAGCCTTATGCAGTGTAGGAATGTAAAAGAGCAAATAGTAGTAATTTTCTTAACTGATAGGCGGTTGCGATATCATGACTATTGGGGAATGTTAGGTGTAGATAGTAGACCTTTGTGAGTTGAGTGATTGTTTCAAGGGTTTCGACTTTGAAGAGTGAATGCGTTTTGCATTGCGATCTGAGTTCCTGCATCCAAAGAAAAATCGTGAGTTCTGTAGAGGGGGAAGGTTAGTTCGTATCCCTTGGCTCCTGACGTTACGTATCATTGGGGTAGCATTGCTAAACGACGGTGATGCAAATGATGTTTATGCATGATTCAGTAAATGTAATGTAAGTATATATATTTTGAAAAAAAATGATTTTATTTTGGATGAACCAACAACTGCAACGTGGTTCAAGACACGGCAACCTTGCTTGCTCTGAAATTTTAAGGGTCCTCCTCAAAATTCTGCCCCAGTTCACTGGGCTAGCGCTGCTGACGGCTGTGCTGAATAACTGAAAGCGGATTGATTCCAGAATTCCTCAAAATTCTGCCCCAGTTTACTAGGCTAGCGCTGCTGATGGCGGTGCTGAATAACTGAAAGCGGATCGATTCCAGAATTTTGAGGGTCCTCCTCAAAATTCTGCCCTAGTTTACTGGGTTGATCTTGATGTGAAAGCCGACAAACTGACTTCGAAATTTTGAGGATCCTCCTCAAAATTCTGCCCCAGTTCCAATAGCGGGGAAAATGGAATTTTTATTAAAATGTGACCGAACCCATAGGACTGCCTACGTATCCCCTCTTAAACGGGAATCAGGTCAGGCGTAGTTCAAATTACATCATAAAGAAAAGCATACGATAAAATGTAGTATCTCTTTACTGCGTCTGAGTTGATTGGCTTCGACCAGACTTCTCCGTCCATTTCTGCAAGAATAAGGGATCCTTCGGTTAGAACTCGATGAACCATGTATGGACCCTGCCAATTGGGAGAGAATTTCCCTTTGGCTTCGTCTTGATGTGGAAATATCTTCTTCAACACTAGCTGTCCTGGTGGAAACTTCCTTGGTTTAACTCTCTTATTGAAGGCTCTGGACATTCTGTTCTGGTATAACTGACCGTGACAGACTGCATTTATCCTCTTTCCGTTAATGAGGGCTAACTGCTCGTAGCGATCTTTTACCCATTCTGCGTCATCTAACTCGGCTTCTTGTATGATCCTTAATGATGAAATTTCTACCTCAGCGGGAATGACCGCCTCTGTACCATAAACCATCATGTAGGGAGTTGCCCCGGTTGATGTGCGGACTGTGGTACGATAACCCAATAAGGCGAATGACAACTTCTCATGCCATTGTTTGTGCCTCTCGATCATCTTCCTTAGTATTTTCTTGATGTTTTTGTTGGCTACTTCTACGGCTCCATTCATCTGCGGTCTATAAGTCGTAGAGTTCTTGTGTCTGATCTTGAAAGTCTCACACATTGTTTTCATCAGGTTGCTGTTAAGATTGGAACCGTTGTCGGTGATGATTGACTCTGGAATTCCGAACCGACAAATAATACGGTCGCAGACGAAATCTGCTACCACCTTCTTGGTAACTGCTTTGTATGATGCTGCTTCAACCCATTTAGTAAAATAATCAATTGCTACCATGATGAACCTGTGCCCGTTTGACGCGGTAGGCTTGATTGGACCGATAACATCCATTCCCCAAGCGGCGAACGACCATGGTGAGCTTGTTGCATTAAGCTCGTTTGGAGGTACTTTTATCATATCTGCATATATTTGACAGCGATGGCACTTTCGGACATACTTGATGCAGTCTGTTTCCATAGTCATCCAGAAATATCCTGCTCGGAGTATCTTCTTTGCTAAAACAAAACCATTCGTGTGTGGTCCGTAGGTCCCTGAATGTACTTCCTCCAATAACTTGGTTGCTTCCCTAGCATTGACACACCTTAGTAAACCCAAATCAGGAGTCCTCCTGTACAGGATTCATCCGCTGTGAAAGAAATTATTGGATAGTCTCCGAAGCGTGCATTTCTGGGTAGCATTGGCAAGCTCTGGATATTCTCCTGTGGTCAAATACTCTTTGATGTCGTGGAACCATGGTTTCCCATCAGCCTCTTCCTCAACATGAGCACAATAAGCTGGTTGGTCATGAATATTGACCTGGATGGGGTCAATGAAATTTGTATCTGGATGCTGAATCATAGATGACAAAGTGGCAAGTGCATCGGCGAACTCATTCTGTACCCTGGGAACATGCTGGAATTCTGTTTTTCTAAACCTCTTTCTCAATTCCTGTATGTGATGCAGATAAGGGAGTATCTTGGGATTCTTGGTTGCCCATTCTTCTCGAACCTGATGTATGAGTAGGTCCGAGTCTCCGATTACTAGTAACTCCTGAATGTTCATATTAATGGCCAGTTTAATCCCTAGAATGCAGGCTTCATATTCGGCCATGTTGTTGGTGCATGGGAACCTGAGCTTGGCGGATACCGGGTAATGCTGACCGGTTTCTGATACTAGGACTGCTCCTATGCCAACTCCTTTGAAATTTGCATCTCTGTCGAAAAACAACCTCCAACCATCATAGGATTCTGCAATATCTTCTCCTATGAAAGATACCTCTTCATCGGGAAAATACGTTTTTAGGGGCTCGTATTCTCCGTCTATGGGATTCTCTGTGAGATGGTCCACCAAGGCTTGCCCTTTGATTGCTTTCTAGGTTACGTAAACAATGTCGAATTCACTTAGCATGATCTTCCACTTGGCGAGCTTGCCAGTGGGCATGGGCTTCTGGAATATATACTTCAGAGGGTCCAGTCTGGATATAAGATAAGTAGTGTAAGCACATAAGTAATGCCTCAACTTCTGCGCGACCCAAGTCAGAGCACCACAAGTGCGTTCTAAAAGAGAAAACCGGGCCTCGTACGGTGTGAACTTCTTACTGAGATAGTAGATGGCTTGCTCCTTTCTCCCTGTTTCATCATGTTGTCCTAAAACACAACCGAATGCTCTATTCGATACCGCAAGGTAAAGTAATAGGGGTCTTCCTGGATCAGGTGGAACCAAGACCGGCGGTGTTGATAGGTATTCCTTGATTCTGTCAAAAGCTTTCTAACAGTCATCAGTCCATTTGGTAGCAGCATCCTTCTTCAACATTTTGAAGATAGGTTCACAAATGACCGTGGATTGAGCTATGAACCGGCTGATATAGTTGAGTCTTCCCAGGAAACTCATCACGTCCTTCTTGTTCTTTGGCGGTGGAAATTCTTGGATAGCTTTGACCTTCGATGGATCCAATTCTATTCCTTGACGGCTCATGATGAAACCCAATAATTTTCCAGCAGGAACCCCGATTGCACACTTGGCAGGATTCAGTTTCAGATTGTACCTCCTCAGTCTGTTGAAGAAATTTCTCAGATCTGCCATGTGATCCCTGGCTTTCTTGGATTTGATGATGACTTCATCCACGTATACCTCGATCTCCTTGTGTATCATGTCATGAAAGATGGTAGTCATGGCTCTCATGTAGGTGGCACCAGCATTCTTCAAACCGAATGGCATCATTTTGTAACAGTACATTCCCCACGGCGTGATGAAAGCCGTTTTCTCTGCATCTTCCTCATCCATCCATATCTGATGATACCCAGCGAAACAATCAACAAAAAACTGCAACTCATGCTTGGCGCAGTTGTCGATAAGAATGTGTATGTTAGGTAAGGGGAAGTCGTCTTTGGGGCTGGCCCGATTAAGATCCTGGTAGTCAACACAAACTCTAACTTTCCCATCCTTTTTTGGCACTGGCACGATGTTGGCTAACCATGTCGGATACTCTACTACCCTGAGAACCTTGGCTTTGACTTGCTTGGTAACCTCTTCTTTGATTTTCAAACTCATGTCGGGTTTGAATTTCCTGAGCTTTTGCTTTACCGGCGGCCATGTTGGATCTGTTGGCAGTTTGTGAGCTACAATAGATGTGCTGAGACCAGTTATATCATCATATGACCAGACAAATATGTCTTCATATTCCTTTAGGAACTCCGTGTACTCTTTCTTTTCTGATGGTGACAAGTGAACACTGATGCTTATTTCTTTGACATTCTCTGCATCTCCCAGAATAACGACCTCAGTTTCATCCAAATTAGACTTAGGCCTATTTTCAAAATTCTCAACTCCTCTAATGACCTCTTCTGGTATATCATCCTCTTCGGAGTCCGTATCCATTTGCTGCATTGTCTCATTGCAAGTCACAATCATTGGTTCATCATCAAGGCAAGTAATAGTAATGCTGTGTAAAATAAAGTGAATGATCGGAAAATAATAAGAGCGAGATATAAAATAAACTGAAATGCTTCGATTAGATTCATAATTGTTTTGAGTATCAGAGCTCTTTTCAGAATTAAAGACAATGCAGAAATAAAATCAGATAGTAAAAACTAAAATGTGATGCATGGTGCTTTTGTTTAGCCTTGCTACCCCGAAGCTTTCCGGGCCCTGGTGGTTCTGATTGACCAATTGCTGAAGCACTCTCCTCGGTTCACAACTTGTATAGAAGGGCCTTCCTCCCCTTCCTCCTCGAAAATAACACTGCAATCCATATCATCATCCTCCAGGAACAGATTCTTCACGGCTGCAAATGCTTCATCTTCCTCCGACCCATATATAGTATTTGCCGGCTGGAAAGTCTGCTCCAAGTGAGGTATCGGGTGCTATGGTGGGTAGTAGGGACCGCGCCATGGTGGCGACCAGTGATTGAACTCCTCCCAAGTGTACTCATACCCCAAACCAAATGTAGTGCCATGTTTCTTCAGCTTGATGGGTTTGGCGATTCCCTGGAGGTTTTTGCCGAGTCCCTTTCCAGGTTCGTATCCACACCAATTCAGGATACTTTCAATCTTGTTATCCCACCATTTATGTTTGTCTACAGCGTTGACTCTTTCAATGTGGTGGTATGTTTCTCCGCCTATTCTCCTTCTGCCTCCAATCATCGGGATGGTCTGGCGACTATATATGGGGTTGCTACTATCTCCATGAATGATCACCTCTTGGTGATTCCATTCGAACTTCACTACCTGATGTAGGGTCGATGCTACAGCTCCAGCAGCATGGATCCACGGTCGTCCCAACAGCAAATTGTAGGATGCTGGGACATCTATCACTTGAAAGTCGACGTCGAACCAGGTTGGCCCCATTTGTAAGCATAGGCTGATCTCTCCGGTAGTGGACCTTTGGGACCCATCGAAGGCTTTGACGTTGATGGCCCCATCTTTGATCTCGTGCAGGCTCTTTCCCAATGTTCTGAGAGTTATCAATGGACAGATGTTGAGGCTGGAGCCTCCATCGATCAAGACTCTAGTGATGAAGTAATCCTCGCATTGCACGGTGATGTGTAGGGCCATGTTGTGACTCAGTCCTTTCGGCGGCAGTTCATCTTCGTGGAAGGTGATTTTGTGGCTTTCCAGTATTTGTCCTACTATATTTGCCATTTCGCCCCCAGTTATGTTGCTGGGCACATAAGCTTCGCTCAATATCTTCATCAAGGCATTTTTGTGTGCGTCAGAGCTCTGTAGGAGACCTAGGATGGAGATCTGTGCTGGCATTTTGTTCAACTGTTCCACGACCGAATACTCCTTAGCTTGTATTTTCCTCCAAAGATCATCGGGACCAGTTTCAGTAGTCCGTCTCGAGGCTTGCTTACTGGATTCAGCTAGGTGCTCTAGAGTGTAAACCCTGCCTGTTCTGGTCATACCCTGCGCAGCAATTGCTTCTCCCGTATTGGTCTTTCCTTTCCTCCTTGCTTCAGCTGTATAATCCCATGGTATGGCATTTGAGTAGAACGGTATTACATTTGACATTGCTACAGGCATGGGTACCCTCGGTGGTAACACAACAACTTCAAAGGGTACAGGTGCCTTTGGAACCCCAAACTCAACCTCAATTGGCCCGGCCACTTTCGTAGAAGAAGGTGCTTCAAATTCAAGAGGTATAGATATGTCCACTTCATCGCCCCTGGAGGGATGGTTCTGTACAACAATCGGGTTAAGTGTGACTATCGGTTTCTTTGGCTCATCATCCTCAGCAATCAATCCTATCGATCCCTTGGGGTCCCAGTCATCTTCGATCTCGATCATGTGAATGTCCCCACCTCTGTGATCAGTAGAGGGTTGTTGCGGACATTATGAGCATGATCCTTTGCTATGATAACCTTATTGTCGATCAGATTTTGAATCTCTTCCTTCAACGAGCGGCATTCGTCAATGGTGTGACCTTTCATGCCGGAATGGTACGCACAGGTCTTATTAGGGTTGATCCACTGGGAAGGATTTTTTGGAGTTATGGCAGGGATAGGGGAGACGTAACTAGCAGCTTTAAGTTTCTCATACAGCTGGTCAATTGGCTCAGCGATGGCTGTATATTGTCTGGGAGGTCTGCGGTCAAAATTTGGTCCGGGTATAGGGAAATTTTGGCGAGTGGGAGGTGATTGGTAATAAGAGGGTTGGGCATTATAGGTTTGGTAAATAGGTGCAGGTTGAGAGTATCTAGGTAAAGTGGATTGATATGCGAGAGGTGGAGATGATTGGTAAACGGGTGGTGGATTTTGGTAATAGGGTGTGGGTGTACGTGGAGGCGATGGGTAGGTGTGGTATTTTAGTGGTAATTTGGCTCCCTGTGCGACCATCACGACATTGACATCCTTCTTCTTGGACATGCCACCAGACTGTAAAGCCTTGTTGGTGGCCTGCAATGCTTCAAGATTAGTAACCATACCATTCTTAATGCCTTCGTCAATTCTTTCTCGCAGCTTGATGATATGGGAGAATTTTCGGCCCTCGATCAGCATCAACCTCTCATAATATTGTGGGTCTTGAGCCCGGACGAAGAATCTGTTCATCTGTTCCTCTTCTAAGGCCGGCCTGACCTTAGCAGCCTCTGATTCTGGATGTATAATACCTACCCAGATTCTGTTCATAATATTGTAGGCTTCTTCTTCAGATTCTGGATGTAGAATACATCCGGTGCATTCTCTGTATTGAATTGGAACCTATCCATGAAATCCGATGCCATACCTACCCAGCTCGTCCATTTCTTGGGGTCCTGACTGATGTACCAGGATAAAGCATCCCCCTTCATGCTTCTCATGAAGAGTTTCATACGGATTTTCTCATTCCTTCCGACTCCGACCAGCTTATCACAATATGTCCTCAAATGGACTCTGAGATCTCCCGTGCCATCGAACATTTCGAACTTGGGAGGTTTGTATCCCTTAGGAAGTTCAACATCTGCCTAAATGCAGAGGTCCTCATAATTCAGCCCCTCTATGCCTTTGTTTCCTTCCATGCCCTGGACCCGGCTGGTCAGCTTCTTGAGTTCTGCTGCCAAGTTTCTGATAAGAGAGTCCTTGTCATCAAACTCAGGTGCACTTGATATTGGTTGAGTGTAGTGGGGTATGGTATCTACGTAGGTGGGAGTGTTGTAGAGGTGGTTGTTTGTGGTGTTCAGTGGTTCAGAAATGAGCAGTGGAGTGTTGTTTGGAGTGTGGCATGTGTTGCAGTGTTGAGTGGGTTGCATCTGTGGTTGTGGGGTGTTCTGTGGAGGTGCGGGATTTTGAGCATTTGAAAAGTTGACATTAGGAGCGGTGAGAGAGAATGACAAATGCCAAGTTCCGAACTTGATCCAGTTCTTCTCGAAACTTCAATAGTTTTTGCTCAAGTTGGGCAGCAGTTTCCTTAGCAACCGGGGTACCCTGAGGAATCTCAATTCTTTTAATTTCTTTTCTGGCGCTTGAATCTCCCATTCTACCTTTGCTCTTATTCCAGATAGGACTTGGAGGAGGAGGAGGTGGAGGGCCCCTAGATCTCGTACTGTATGATGATGGTGCCAGAATGCACGAACTAACCTTTGGGGAGGGGAATAAAAATAAAGAAAAACAAAAAAGGTAACAAGTTAGTGCGGGTTATGAGAAGAAAATGTTGCAATATTTAAACACATTGTGCAAGAATATAAATCGACTTCTAATTTGGGTGCCTCATTGTGCCTGAGGTAGGCCTAGCGACAAAATAACTTGGAGAACTTATAATGCTAAATGCCTCATTTTATTGATAAAAAATAATATGACTCCAAAGCGACGCTAAATAACGGAAAATAAAATGTCACTAGTGGTCATCGGTCTTATTACATCATTAGAAGCAAAAAAAAAGACTCCTAACTACTTGGTCCCAGACGGACCTTCCCCAGATTCGGTATCTTTATCCCCCTTGAACAGCTTCATCAGCTCGCGCAGTCCTAGCAATAGATAAGTTTGGGCCAAATGTCCGCCTGCATTCCCTTCAGCATTTCGACAATCTTCAATCCTCTTGAGGAACTTTCCTTCTAGCTCCACTAGACCCCGCTCCAAATACCCTAGTCGCTTGTTGGCGCTGACAGCCATATCCTTCCATTCCTCGATCAACTTCTGATGGGCTTCTTGTACTTCCCGATGCTCACTTTCACACTCTCGAATCCTCTTGCGCAGTTGATTGTACTTAACCCGTGCTTCAGCTTTCTCGTCAATGATTCTGTGTCAGTGAATGAACCCGGGCTGACCCATACCATTGTGATTATCTTCCAACCAACCCGAATAATGCAGCACACAACCAGCGTGATACCTGTCTGGCTCAATAGATTCTTTCCCCGAAACGAGCTTGCAATGCCACATGTGTTGAGCTTGGCATTTGTGAGGGCTATCATCCTCCTGGAAATCGGCCCTAAAGTGACTCATTTTGTCGACCCTTGGTATGATTTGCTTTCTTCCAGCCTGCCTCATGGCTCGGAGGGGAACATAGGGATAAGTTCCTCTTAGACCAATGAGTATGAGAAATAGTGCATCTCGGGATCGAACAAAGTAGGGAACCATTCGACCATCCACTGTACCTGGTCTTCTTTTAGATTCTCAAATAGCTCCACCCATCTTCCATCGTCCTCTGGCTAAGCAAACATGTTAGGCATATAATTCATACGCCTCGGCTGGTGAAAGGCAATGTGATCATCCCAGTCTCTGCGTAAGATCTCTTATCGGTATTCTCCTTTCTGGAGGTGCTCCATGAGCCAGAGCTGAAGTAATAAATTGCATCCCTCAAAATGACTAGCCTTTTGCTGACAGTTGTCCAGAGCCCGGTATATCTCAGCAACAATCATGGGCACTATGCTGAAAGGTTGTCCGCCGATTCCTTCCATCAGAGTCTTAGTTACCATGGCCAATCTGGTGTGGATCCTAGCCTTCTTCATAGAGAACACTATCATCCCCAGGAAACAAAACATGAATACGAAGACCCTTCTGTGAATATGCCCTAGTGAGGTGAGGACAAATTCATCTGAGTAGGTGCGGTATGACTTGCTATGGTCGTACCTCTCGTACAGATAGTCGAATGGGATGTAGGAGTCTTTCAAACAGGTCAAGTCTGGGTTCTTCTTCAGTCCCATCATCTTAAGGAAACCCCTACCCTTGCAATTCTCTGGCATAAGCAAACCCGGAGTCTCCCAAGGAATACCAGCTAAGCCTCCTATTTCTTCGAGCAAAGGAGTCATTTCAAGGTTCCCGAAGCGGAATACGGACCTGTCACTATCCCAAAACAGAGTTGCAGCCTCTATGATTTTGTTTTCAGGCTGGATTTCTAGAAGAGAAGGCAGATTCCCTAAGTATTTGCGGACGAGTGTCTGATCACTGGAGTGAAGATCTTCCCACCAATTCAGCAGCCTTGGATGAATGTTGGTTACCATGCCGAATCTGGGGACTTCGTGCCTCATTTTCTGCAAAACAGAGTGTTAGACCCTTACCCCACCAGACTCGACTATTTAAACCAATAATTAGCATAAAAAGCATTTAGTTTTCCAAATAAATCCACAGAACATGTAGGTGTCCGTTTGGGTTTCAGGGAAACCCAATGAACTTTGGACAAGGCTATCTTAATGAGTCATTATTTGGACAACATAACTGACTCGGCTAGGTTTGACCATGATGCATGCACAGTTAGACAGAGTAAGGTTTCTATTGGGTATTAGACAGGTACTCTTGAGCGGACAACTCAAGAGGGAAAGACACGGAACCGTCGACTGCACCGCTGATCGACTGATTTTACCGCAAATACGCCTTTGCCGAATTTAAAGGGTGATAATATTGGAAGAGCGCAACCACTCATTATAAGCGTTGCTATGGTGTTTGTTTGGCACGAGTGGAATATGATGTTGAAGATGCTGTTTACAAGAATAAAACAAATTGACATGTATTTTCACGTTCATAAGATAAATGATTACAATAATTGTAGTAATGACAACAACATTGAAATAAAGTAGTAAAGGAAAGCAGCTAAAAGAAAGAAAAGACATGAAGTGCCAAGTCAGTTTCATAGTGAAAGAATAAAAGACAGTAAATAAAGCAATTAATGAGATAATAAAGTCACAAGCAACATGCAATGGTAAAACCCTAAAGAAAATCCCCAGCAGAGTCGCCATGCTGTCGACGGCCCCTTTTTCTCTAACCGTGGGGTCAGAAATCGGGTATACGACATTGGGAGGACAACTCTATTCCCTTTCGAGAATTGGGTTTAGAAGTTGAAGAGTCGCCACCTAATGATTATAGTGCATTAGGACACTTTAAGAAGGGTTTGAGATGAAGGGACCAGAGATTAGGGTAAGGGCTAGAAATTATCCCGAGGGGAAGGTGTTAGGCACCCCTCAAGATCCACTAGTGTGGTTCCCGGCCATGTTGCAATTGTGACTTTACAAGTAAACAATCAAGGCTCAAATAAGGATTCGCACATAAGATTGCGACCAAGTTGAAAATTTTCAAAGATAAGTAGAGAAGGCAGAAATTCATGAAAAAGAGATTTGAACAGTTTTACAAGAAGAGATGAAAGCAAGTAAAGGGAGAGGAGTCCTAAGTTTATAATTAATATGGATCACTTCAATGCAATACCCAGCGATCACTCCTCAGAAGAGGGGTCGCACGTGATATTAGCGCATCGGTCATCATATCCATATCTACCCTTCCCACCATGTTAAGGTATTTAAACGCGATCAGTCTCGTTTGCTTATTGCATGCTAGTACCCGTCCCAACCTATCAGTCCCGGGGTATCAGGACTTCTAATCCTAAAGGGGAAGGAAAGGGATGTAGGCATATATGGGGTTCAAAGGTTAAAATTCTAATTGCGACATACAAAACAAGTAACAAATATAAGGATGAACAAACAAATAGGTAAGGCTCAAGTAAACCCCTTAACCAAACAAACACTTAGTTTAGCATGTCTTAGCATATACTGATTTGGTCTTAAGTTAAAAAATTAAGTGGCGAGCGGACTAGTTAAACATATACATTTAGACAGAAAGTCTACATTAGGCAACTCCGATCCGATTATCAGAGATTAAGGTATTTCAAGCGAGTGATTTAAAAGGTACTGGTTTCAGGAAAAAGTAGTCCAATGCAGATGAGTTTTGAAAAGAAAGTACGGACCACAGTAAAAATAAAACACAGAAATGGTTGTGAAAGAGTTTCAGAGATAGAAATATCTAAGGAAAGGGTAAGTTGCAACTGTTTTAAAAGACAATTTCAGGGTCTGAGTAAAACATTTAGACAGAATGTTTAGAAAGAAACTGTTTCAGAAAAAGATGCCGATTTGAGGGATTTAAAAGCATACTGAGTCAAGAGAGTTTTTGTCAAAGAATTAAGACTTCTGAAATCGTTGTTGTATTAAGACGTTAAGGACCAGTTAATATATTATTATTACTTTAAGCGAATCAGACGAGTTTGATGCTGATCCTATAGGCATGATATCTATTTTGATTTTCTAAAACCTGTTATTGAACTTGTAAAAGATGATTAGGTTAATTAACCCTACAGTTTGCCTAATGCATATGCATTCCTTATAGGCATGATCTCTATATGCATTGATTACATGAACGTTAAGTCCTATAGGCATGATTTCTATGTGATTTGTAATACAATGAAACGCTAACCCTATAGGCATGGTCTCTAGGTGATGTGGAACCAGAAATATTGAACAGCCCTATAGGCAGGATTTCTAAAAAATTACAATCCTAAAGCATGGTTTCTACCCCTACTGATGCAAGAATGTAAAACCCATCCCACACCCTTTTACTATATTCCCCAAATCCTTTATGCAAATTATTACAGACCAAAAGAAAGAAAATAAATACATTAAAAACTAACAGCTAGATCCGAGCAGCCTAATTCAATCTTAATGCCCAACAACATGTGATTAACCAATTCCGAATTTCCAAAGCCTTCTCTTTATCCAAAGTGTTTCAAAGTTCCAAAGAATCTCAAGGATTCCCGGCATTTATTACACTCAGGATACCATTTAGAATTAGAATAGTGCAATGTGGAACAGCCAACCCTCAGGCATCCAAGTTCAGTGGGAGCTCAAGGGTCCTAAAGCATGGCTTACCAGAGAGGGGCAGAACTTAGAACTAGGAATGAGTGCAAAGTGAAAGAGGGATTGGGGAACCATAATCAAAGGGTGGTCATGCCCAGCCATGGGTATAGACTGGCACACCCCTGACCAATTGCTTGGTCCAAACAAATTAAGATCAGACTTTAGAAGTCAGACTTGAGTTTGGATGGTGATTAGAACACCACCAGACTTGAGTCAAGGCTCAGCACATAAAGGGGGAAGAAGGGAGTGGGAATTGATTTGAGTAAGGGTTCAAGGACCTAGTTCAAAGTCATGGGCAACAATAACAGGGTGCTGTCATGACTCAGAATTGTACTCTCACACAAAAAGGGGGTCAGAGGGAAGGGACTCGCCTAGAAAAGCATTTACAGAAACACAAGGAAAGAAAAAAAGCATAATAGGTTAAGGGTGCGGAAATATAAGGAAGGAGAGCATAACAGACTAGGATGTAGATGCATAGTGCAAGAAAGCACAACGGGCTAGGAGTAAAATAAACACATAGTAGAGAGGGTATTATTTAACTAGAGTGACATACCAGTTGCAAGTTTTAGAACAGCAGAACAACAAAAGTAAATAAAACAGCCAGCAGTCAGCAGGATCAAAATCCAAATTCCTCCGCAAGTACTTGAGAGTTCAAAAGGAACTCAAGAATGTTTCAGACAGTAAAAGAGAAGAGGAGCAGAGTGCTCAGTATTAGAGGTAGAGTAGTAGTAGAGAGAGTTTTTCTGAAATTGGATAGTCTTCAATTGTGAAAAAAAAAGTGCTCGAAGTGTATTTGAATTCTAAAGTATTTTTTTTGTGTGTTCATGTTAAGAGAGGAGCAGGTATTTATACTTTGAAATCAGGGTAAGCAAGACAAGAAAATAATCATGTATCAATTAAAATCAATCAATAGTAGAGATTCTTTTATTTAAGGAGTCCAAATTTGAACGGTAAAAAGCAGAAATTATTTAAGGAAAGGGGATCAAGTAACACATTGTGCATAGCATACAAATAAGGGGTAAATACATAGGGGAGGATTTGAAACACACGGTTAAATAAATAAGGCAAGGAGTAAATCAATTAGTACATAGTAAATCAGGGAATCAGAGATTCAAAAATCACTAATGAACCGAGTCAGAAAATAGGGGAATCGAAAGGTTAGAGAGGGTCTTCAAATTAAACAAGGAATGAATCAATCAGGCTTACACAAGGAAGTCTGAAATCAGTCCCAAAATCAGAGATTATTCTGAGTGGGAAATTCTACCTATAAAGAGTGCATAAGCTTTAAACATGCGAGGCTGGATTTAAAACAAAGAAAAGTGTCATGCAATCAAAAATCAGTGAGTAGTGGACTATAGGCAAGAGGGAATATCAGAGAGCATGCAGAAGGTCATGCAAAGATGAAACAACTTCAGGAACTCAGATTTTAGGGATTTGAAACCAAACAAGTTCAGAGATGGGAAGCAAAAAAGTCACGTAACAAGTTGCCTCAAGAACTCGAATGAAACCCCCGAATTCTAGGGTTTTTACCATTAATCGAGTGTAGAGACGAAAGCAAGTAAATCAGGCAGGAATAACAACAAAATAAGTTCAGAAAACCCAAAGGAACTTAAGACCATACACATTTCATAAAAACATAATAAAAGAACAAGATACAGTAAAAGAAATCATAAGGAAACGGTAGAAGAAAGTATAGTCGAAGAAAAACACACAAGAATCACAGTAGAACAAATACAGTAAAAACACATGAGAGTCACAGTAGAGCAAGTAAAGCTAAAGAAACCCTAAGTCGAAGAAGATGAACGGTTTTGAAAGCAAAGTTTTGAAAGAAACTTCGAGAAATCGTTTGAAAACCTTAAAATAAACATAGATCTAGAATAGATCTAGAGAAATTAGGAGAACCTCGAAAGGCTAGGGTTTCAGAAGAACCCTAGAGGTGAGAAAGGCCTGGAAAAGGTCTGATCTGAGTCGGATGAGTCAGAGATAGGATCAAGACATGCCGAAGCAAAGCCGGAGATGGCCGTGAAACTTGAATCGGCGGAGATCTGAGCGAAAACCTTCAAGGTCAGACCTCAATTCTTCAAGCAGCAAGTGTACAAGAGCACATGGAGGTGAGTACAGGTCACCCAGGGCTTGGGATGCCATGGGTTCCGGTGAAACAGGGCAGAAACCGGTGGGTAAGATTAGGGTTTCGGAGAAGGCTTAAAGAGAGTTTGAGAGGACAAGGGTTTAGAGGCGGCGTATCTGATAGAAGTGATTTAGGGTTAGGGTGTAAGTGTGAATTAAAAAGGAAAGAACTGATCGTGGCCGTTGATCAGAATGATCAACGGCCTGGATTAAAAGGGGAGGCCGGGCGGGTTAGGTTAGTTGGGTCAGGGGCGGGCTAAATTGAAATTGGGTCGAATTGGGGTGCAATTTGGGCTGTAATTTAAATGCAATTGGGGCTGGGTTTTAAATAGCCACTTTTCCCCTTTCTATTTTATAAAAATAGTAATAACAATTTTAAAAGCAAATTAAAAATACTAGGTAGGTAAATATTATATAAATATTAATTTAAAAATATTGGAGCAAATTTTATTGTTATAAAATGCTATTAATTACAAAATAGGCTATAATTGTAATTATATGCAATTTAGCTTTAAAAATGTCAAATAAATTGGTAAAAATATGCAAAAATCACCTTAATTATATTTTGGTGTAAATATGAGAATGAAATAAGTTATTCATCAAAAATGATAATTTTGGGAATGAATTTGGATTTTTGTGGTATTAAAATAGGCAGTAAATTGGTTTAAAAATCACAAAAATACCAAAACTCTTGGGTGTGCTTATATATGCACATATATGCTATTTTGAAAATATTTTGGGTATAAAATACATAGAGAAAAATTAGGTATCAACACATATCCCCGGTGTTATGGAAATCCGGCCGTGTGTAGTTTTGGATCCAACGGAGAACGAAACCGATGGAGTTGTTATAAAACTGGTCATATGTTTCGAAAAAAAGGATCTTTTGGGTAGGATAGTGTCGTAAGTAACAGATAATTTTAGGTAGAGCCATGAATGCGAAATGAACATTACAGATGTACGAGGCAGGTATTTGAATGATTATAGAACAAAAGGTAATCAATTTCTGATCATCGGTTACGTTTGAGGTGATTGAAGGGTGTGAACGGTAATTGGAGCGAGAATTGCTCTTATTTGTAGAACAGCTTCCTCCCGAGTTACCTACAAAACTTAAAACACGGTGCATGCGAATATATATGGGTTATTGCAAAAATTTAAACATGATACAAATTCTCTTTGGACCATAAAAGTTGCCTTCGGATGATGAAGATGATGTCCTTAGACTATGACGTCCTGGGCCATAAAGTGTATGATAAGGGATTCATCGGCCATGGAATGGTGTCCTCGGGCCATGGGGATGGTGCCTTAGGACTATGACACCTTTGAATAATGATATGCAATTTCAAGAGATCCTCCTGCCATGGCATAATATCTTCGGGCTATGAGGATGATGTCCTCAGACTATGACGCCTTCAGACAATATGGTGATGTTTCAGCCAATGAGATGTAAAGATGCAGTGACATCGATTATCTGATAGAGGAAGCAGGTAATGCTTAGTCATATGTGAGAACGAGACAAGACAAGGCTTAGTCTTGTATAAGATGAGGGCAGTGCTTAGCCCGATACAAATAATGGAGACAATGCTCAGTCTCATGCAAGGAAAGCCAATTCCTAGCCGTCTGCAATAATGGGGTCAGTGTTTAGCCTCATGCGAGGAATGGAGACTATGCTTAGTCTCATGCAAGGAGAGGTAGTTCTTAGCCTTATGCGATGACGAGGGCAGTGTTCATCCCTATGCAAATAGTGGAGATAGTCTCATGCAAGGAAAGGAGACAGTGCTTAGTCTTTGGCAAGGAAAGGCATTGCTTAGCCTTATACAATAATGGATGCAATGCTTAGCCTCATGCAAGGGATAGAGATAGTGTTTAGTCTCATGCAAATAAAGATAGTGCTTAGCCTTATGCAATGTGGAGGCAGTGCTTAGTCTCATGCAATGAATGGAGACAGTGCTTAGTCTCATGCAAAGAAAGGCAGAGCTTAGCCTTATACAATAATGGAGGCAATGATTAGCCTCATGCAACGAATGGAGATAGTGCTTAGTCTCATGCAAGTAAAGGCAATGCTTAGCCTTATGCAATAATGGAGGCAATGCTTAGCCACATGCAAGGTATAGAGACAATGCTTAGTCTCATGTAAGGAAAGACAATGCTTAGCCTTATGCAATAATGGAGGCAATGCTTAGCCTCATGCAAGGTGAGGGTAGTGTTTAGTCCTATGCAATTATAGGGGCAGTGCTTAGCCCTATGCAAGAAAAGCAATGACTAAATACGAGAGGATAAAAACATTTCTTAGCTTGATGTGTTTGCGTTTGGCGACTTTTGTCGTTATGAAGATAGTGATCTTGCTATGTGTATGTATTTGTGGACGTTCCTGTTATGTTCATTGTGCCTACATCCAAAGAAAAATCATGAGTTTTGCGGGGGGGGGGGGGGAAGGTTGGTTCGTGCTCTCGATTCCTTTCTTCGCCTTTGCTCTTGTCTGGAGGTCCTACTTGAGTCACCCTAGTTAACGTTTGGCTACTATAAGACAAAAAATTTTAAAAACATGCATTTGATAAATTGTAGTTGTTTAAAATATGTGATAATGCATGAGAGCAAACAATTTGTTGAATTGATGATTGTGACATGGTTTTGAGACATTGCAACCTCCTTAACTTGGAATTTTGAGGATCCTCCTCAAAATTCTGCCCTAGTTTAAATGCGTACTTCTGGCGATACATTCCTTGGCGGTTCCAAACGTGATAAGATCGAGCAAACTTGAGATCTTGCCCCAGTTTTTTACCATAGGGGAAATGAAGATTTGAACCCACAGGGCTGCCTACGTATCCCCTCTTAAACGAGAATCAGGTCAAGCGTAGTTCAGTTACATCAAATAGAAAGTGAAAACATAATCTTAAACATAGTATCTCTTGACTGCATCCGAATTGATAGGCCTTAGCCAAATCTCTCCATACATTTATGCAAGTATAAGAGCTCCTCCTCTTAATACCTGGTGAACCATGTAAGGGCTTTGCTAGTAGGGTGAGAATTTCCCCTTTGCTTTATCCTGATGTGGGAAGATCCATTTTAGTACCAATTTCCCCGGCGTGAATTTCCTTGAACTAACCTTTTGGTTGAAATCTCTTGCCATTCTATTATGGTAGAGTTAACCATGACACACTGCGTTCATTGTTTTCCCATCAATGAGAGCTAGTTGTTCATATCGGTTCGTTCCCATTTCACATCCCAAAGCTCGGCTTCTTATATGATTCTTAAAGAAGGGATTTCTACTTCGGCAGGAATAACAACTTTAGTACGGTAAAACAGTAGATAAGGAGTTGCCCTAGTGGATATACAAACTGTGGTGCGATACCCGAGCAAAGCAAACGATAGCTTCTCGTTCCATTATTTGTAATTGTCTACCATTTTGATGCTTGATCTTGAATGTTTCACAAATGGATTTCATCAAGTCACTGTTGAGATTGGTGTTATTGTCAGTAATTATTGACTCAGGTACTCCAAATCAACAAACGATGCGGTCCCCAGTAAAATCTGCTATGACCTTCTTAGTTATAACCTTCTAGGATGTAGCTTCAACCCATTTTGTGAAGTAGTCTATAGCCACCAGAGTCAACCTATGTTCATTTGAATCAGCAAGTTCGATTGGTCTGATGACATCCATACCCCAAGCGGAGAAGGGCCATGGTGAACTCTTTACAATGAGTTCGTTGGGCGGCACTCATATCAAATCAGCATGTATCTGGAATTGGTGACACTTTTGAACATATTTGATGCAGTTTGTTTCCTTAGTCCTCCAGAAATACCCTACATTTAGTATCTTCTTGTCTATAATGAAACCATTCATATGGGGTCCGCAAGTTTCAGCATGCATTTCCTTGAGTAATATAGATGCCTCCTTGGCATCGACGCATCGCAACAATCCCAAATCAAGAGTCCATTTATATAGGATTCCTCCACTTTGAAAGAAATGGTTGGCCAATCTTCGAAGTGTGCGCTTCAAAGTGTGTGTAGTGTGCTCTAGATATTCTCCCTTTTCCAAGTATTCCTTGATGTCATGGAACCACGGATTTTCGTCAATCTCTTCTTCAACATGAGCACAATAAGCTGGCTGCTTATGAATTCCTATTGGGATAGGATCGATGAAATTCTTATTTGGGTGTTGTATCATGTAAGACAAAGTGGCTAATGCATCTACAAACTCATTCTGAATCCTTGGAACATGTTTTAACTCTATCTTTATGAACCTCTTGATCAGCTCTAGTACACAATCCAAGTATGGCAATATTTTGGTGTTCTTCATAGCCCATTCTTCTAGAACCTGGTGCACTAATAGATCTGAATCTCCGATTACCAGCAACTTTTGAACGTTCATGTCAATGGTGAACCTGAGTCCTGGGATGTAGGCCTCATATTTTGCCATATTGTTGGTGTACGAAAACCTGAGTTTTGTGAATACCGGATAGTGTTGACCAATTTCTGATACTAAGACAACTCTGATACCCACTCCTTTGAAGTTTTCTGCTCCGTCGAAGAACATCATCCAACCATCGTATGCCTCAGTAATATCTTCTTCTACAAACGACACCTCATTATCGGGAAAATATGTTTTCAATAGTTCATATTCTCTGTCTACGGGATTTTCTACCAAGTGATTCGTTAATGCTTTCCCTTTGACTGCCTTCTGAGTTACATAGACAATGTCGAACTCACTTAGCAGTATCTACCACTTTGCTAACTTAGCCGTAGGCATGGGTTTCTAAAATATGTATTCTAGTGGATCCATGATTGATATGAGATATGTAGTGTACGCACAGAAATAACGTCTCAACTTCTGGGCTATCTATGTCAAAGCACAGCAAGTTCATTCCAACAAAGAGTACCGGGCTACATAAGGCGTGAACTTCTTGCTCAGATAATATATTTCCTGCTCTTTCCTTCCAGTTTCATCATGTTTTCCTAGAACACAACCAAAATATCTATCCAACACAGCTAGATAAAGTAGCAGAAGTCTTCTTGGTTCTGGTGGTACCAACACGGGTGGTTTAGATAAATACTCCTTGATTTTGTCGAAGGCTTTCTGACATTCTTCAGTCCAGCTCGTTGTAGTATCTTTCCTCAGCATTTTGAAGATTGGATCATATATCACGATTGATTGTGCTATAAAGTGGTTGATGTAATTGAGGCACCCCAGAAAACTCATCACATCTTTTTTATTCTTTGGTGGTGGAAAGTCCTGGATAGCTTTGATTTTTGATAGGTCTAACTCAATAGCTTCCCGACTGACTATAAATCCTAACAACTTTCCAGTAGGGACTCCGAAGGCATATTTTGTAGGGTTCAACTTCAAATTGTATTTTCGAATTCCGTCAAAAAATTTCTTCAAGTTTGCTATGTGATCTAAACTCCATTTAGATTTGATAATAATATCATCCACGTACACCTCTATTTCCTTGTGTATCATATCATGGAAGATAGTCGTCATGGCCCTCATGCAGGTGTCCCCAGCATTCTTCAAACCAAACGACATCATTTTGTAACAATATATTCCCCACTGTGTGATAGAGGCGGTCTTTTCGGCATCCTCTTCATCCATCCAAATCTAATGGTATCTTGCGAATCAATCCACAAAGGATTGGAATTCATGCTTGGCACAGTCGTCAATCAGTATGTGTATGTTGGGTAGTGAGAAATCATCTTTCGGACTCGCTCTGTTCAGATCTCGGTAATCAATACATACTCTAACTTTCCCATCTTTCTTTGGAACTAGCACAATGTTGGCTAACCAAGTCGGGTATTCAACTACTCGAAAAACCTTGGCTTTGATTTGCTTGGTGACCTCATCTTTTATCTTCAAACTCATATCTGGCTTGAAATTTATGAGCTTCTACTGTACCGATAGGCATATGGGATTTATGGGTAGGTTGTGAGCTACTATGGATGTGCTTAAACCAGTCATATCATTGTAGGACCATGCAAAGATATCCTCATACTCCTTTAGAAATCTGATATACTCTTCTTTCTCTGACGGTGACAGATGAATGCTTATACGAGTTTCCTTTACTGTTTCAGAATCCCCTAAGTTAACGGCCTCAGTTTCCTCCAAATTAGACTTCGATTTGTTTTTAAAATTCTCTACTTCTTTGGCAATTTCCTCAGGTATTACATCATCTTCTAGATGTTCTGAATCACTGTCCTTATGTTATGTTGTCTCATTATATGTCACAGTTATAGGTTCATCAGGATATGTAATGATTATGATGAAAAGAATGTAGAAAGATAATAATAAATATAAAAAGCAGTAATGCATTAATAAAACTTTTAAAATTTCAACAAGTACGACTCGATGGCTCGAGTAATTATTTCAAAACAAAATAAAGAAAATGTCTTAAATGCTCAAAACTATTTGAAAATAATTGATGCTAATTTTTCAGGCTACCTAGGAACTCGGCGAGCCCGGGATGGTGCAGTGGTCCAGTTCTTAAGAACAACTCCTTCTTCCATTGTTTGAATGGTAAGGTCTTCTTCCTCATCCTCCTCATTAATTGCACTGCAGTCCATGTCTTCTTCATCTAGAAACTCTAGCCAAAATCTCATCTTCCTCAGATCCCCACATCATGTCAGCTTGATAGAATGTCTGGCGCAGAGGTGGTACGGGCTGTTCCAATGGATAATAAGGGGAACACTATGGCGGTGTCCAATCCTGATATTCTTTCCATGTATATTCATATCCGAGTTCAAAGGTCGTTCCATGATACTGTGGTTGTATGGGTTTGGTGATCCCCTGAAGCTTTTTTCTGAGACCCTTGCATGGTTTATATCCCTTCCACAGCAATATGCTTTCTATCTTGTTGCTCCATCATCGGTCCTTTTCAATTGCATTAACCCATTCAATAAGATGATATGTCTCTCCACCTAACTTCCTCCCGTTTTTTATGACTGGAATGATCTGATTGGTGTAGATGGGGTTGCTTCCATCTCCATGAATGATCACCTCCTGATGATTTCACTTGAACTTCACAGCCTGGTGCAGATTTGAAGCCACTACCCGGACTGCATGTATTCATGTCTGTCCCAACAATAGATTGTAAGTAGCGGATATATCTAGCACTTGGAACTCAAAATCAAACCAAGTCGGACCCATCTGTAGATCGAGGTTGATTTCTCCGATAGTGGCTCTTTGAGATCCATCGAACACCTTCACATTCAAGCTTCCCATTTGTATATCGTGCAGACCTTTACCCAATCTCTCTAGAGTGGTCAATAGACATATGTTCAGACTCGAACCTCCATCTATCAGGACCCTGGCGATGAACTTGTCCTCGAATTGCATTATGATGTGCAATGCCCTATTATGACTCAGTTCTTCTGGAGGTAACTCATCTTCGTGGAAAGTGATTTTGTGGCTCTCCAATACATGTCCGACCATGTTATACATCTCTCCACTAGTGATGCTGACGGGTATGTAAGCTTCACTTAACACTTTCATCAAAGAATTCTTGTGTGCGTCTGAGTTTTACAATAGTGATAAGATGGATATCTGAGTAGGAGTCTTGTTCAGGTGGTCAACAATAAAGTACTCCCTTGCTTGTATCTTCCTCCAAAGATCGTTAGTGCCAGTCTCGACAATAGGCGACTTAGGTGCAGCTTCCTTGCTCGTTCCTCCCAGATTCTTAGGTGTGTAAAACCTGCTAGTTCTAGTCATACCTTTTGTAGCACCTGTTTCCTCCATTATAGTGTTTCCCTTTCTTCTTGCTTCTATGACATAATCCCACGGGAAGGTATCAGACTTGTAAGATGGTGTGGGAGATACCATGATAGTGAAGGGTGTAGTTACCTCAACTTCAAATGGCGCCTGGGTTTTGTACCACAACTGGCGTGAGGGTTACCGGAGATGTTTTAGGAGCGTCTCCCTGTCGAATGAGTCCAATGGACCCTTCCTAATCCCATTCCTCGTCAGTTTCTATCACATTCACTCCCTCACCTCTATGATCCGAGAGAGGATTGTTGCGAACATTTGGAGCACCTTACTTTGCTTGTATAACCTTAGTTTTGATTAGCGTCTGAATCTTGTCTTTCAACGTGCGACATTCTTTAATGGTATGACCCTTCATGCCTGAATGATAAGCACATGTATTGTTGGGGTTGATCCATTGGGAAGGATTTTCCTCAACAACAACAGGAATAGGGGTGACATAACTAGCGACCTTTAGTCTCTCATACAGTTGGTCTATCGGTTCAGCAATTGGGTTGTATTTTCTAGGAGGTCTGCGGTCAAAATTTGGATATGGTTTTAGGTAGTTTTGGCGGGCAGGTGGAGGTAAATGGTAATATGCAGGTTGAGTGTTGTAGTTATGGTAGGTAGTGGTAGGGTATTGGTATTTTGGGGGTGAAGGTTGATATTTGGGTGGAGGTGTTTGGTATGTGAGAGGAGACTTTGGGCCCTGGGCTACCATCACGGCACCCACTTCTTTCTTCTTCGAAATACCTCCTGATTGCAAAGCTTTATTCGTGGCATGCAGTGCCTCGAAATTGGTTACCATCCCACTCTTGATTCCTTCTTCTATTCTTTCTCCAAGCTTGATGATGTCAGAGAACATGTAATTTTTGATGACCATCAACCTTTTGTAATACTACGGATCTTGAGCTCTAACAAACAACTTGTTCATTTGTTCTTCTTCAAATGCTGGCCTTACCTTTGCAGCCGCTGATTTCCAATGAGTAGCATATTCGTGGAAGGTTTTTGTCGGCTTCTTCTTGAGGTTTTGAATATAGAAAATGTCTGGTGCATTTTCCGTTTTGAACATGAATCTATCCATGAAATATAATGTCATACTTACCCAACTAACCCACTCCTTGGGGTTTGACTGATATACCAAGACAAAGCGTCTCTTGTAAGGCTTTGCATGAACAGTTTCATGCGGATTTGTCATTATTACCCACTCCTACAAGCTTGTCGCAGTATGTTCTCAGATGCACCTTAGGATCACTAGTAACATAAAACATTTAAAACTTGGGAGGTTTGTCCTCTGGCAGTTCCAAATCTGGCTGAATGCATAGGTCCTCATAGATTAGACCTTCAACGCCTTTCCCACCTTCACCACTCTTGACTCTCCTTGTGATCTTCTTGAGTTCCTCCGCCATGTTTCTAATGAGCAAGTCCTTCTCAGTTGGCTCAGGTATGTATAGGGTTTGTTGCGGGGTATGGGGTAAGGTTTCCATGTAAATCGAATTACTTTGATGAGTTCCTGGAACTTGGGTATATGGATGGTTGTTGGTCGAGTTTTGGGGACCAAGGGTGGGTTGTGGTGTATTTTGGGGGTGTGATAAGTAATGGTTTGCGGGTATTGATTTGGATGATGGTGTTGTTGTTGAGGGGTCGGCACTGGTGGTGGGTTAAGGTTTTGGGGAGGTGCGGGATTATGCTACTGGTGTGGTGCAGGAGTATTTTGTGGTGGATTCTAGTTTTGTGCATTTTGTGGTGGTGTTTGGTTCTGAGTAGTCGCGTTTTGTTGGTTGATGTCGGGAACATTGAGAGTAAGGGAGAGGTTTACCATATTTCGGACCTGCTCAAGCTCGCCCTGTAGTTCCAGGATTTTCTGCTCCAAACGTAAGACTAACTCATTTTTCCCCAGAGTACTTCTGCCATCTAAAGTTTCAATATTTTCCACCACAACAGCATTGTATTTCCTAATACCACTTAAATCATCTATTTTCCCTTTGCCCTTGCTTTTGCTTTTCGGATCGCTAGGTGGAGGACATTTGGATCTAGTATGGTATGCTGATGATGCCAGTATACACGAACCAACCTTTGGGAGTGGGAATAATAAAAAAAAGCAAAAGGTAACCAAGTTAGTATGGTGAAATAAAAGAATGTTTCCAATATTTAAACATGCTTCTCAAAGTTATGCAATAATTTGCGTCCTAATTTGGGGACCTCATTGTGCTTGAGGTAGGCCTAAACGACACATAGACTTGGAGAAAATTGACGCCAACTTTGCTTCATTTAATTAATGCGAAAAAATAGGCCAAAACAAACTTTCACTAAATCGACAATAATAATAAAGGCACTAATGGCATCAAGCCTTATTACATCAAATCTAATCTAAGCTAGAAAGCAGTAAAGAACATCATCTCCTAATCTACTAGGTCCTTGAAGGACCTTCTCCATGCTTGGCTCTTTTGACCCCATTAATCAGGTTTCCCAGATCGCGCATATCCAACAGTAAGCAAGCTTTTGCCAGATTTCCTCCTCCATCGTCATCCATGCCTTGACGATCCGAGAGTCTCTTTCTCATCTTCCCCTCTAGCTCCATCAGTCCTGTTACAACCCATATCCACATGTGTTAGTTCATTCCATATATTAGTTAACATACATCCAAGAAGGAATTATCTTTGAGATGATAAGAAGTCAATCATATTGGTCTTAAGTGATACAAGAGTGTATAAGGGTGATTAACCAGTATTAGAAGTTAAACGAATCAAGGATGTTGTAACTCGAATTTTCAGGTAATCTAGCGGTGCTTAATACACTCAAGAGGTCATTTATGAAGGTATTTTAATCATATAATATCCGTATCATAAGTCTTGAAGTCAAACGAGTTATGAAACAAAAGTCGACAAAAGTTGTCGCAACTTAGGTTCATAATTTTACTTAAACATTAGGTCAAATGTTTCTAATCTTTTCTCATAATTTACAAGGAATTACGGGGTGATATACCAACCAAATTAAAGATCTATGAGTCTAGTTTCCAACTCATTAAACCGTTCATCGATACAATCTCGGAGTAGAGAGATATTCGCGTTTTTGCGAGACTGCGCCAAGCACCTCTCTATGGGGCCCACTAAGTCGGTTTAAGATATTTGGACCTATATAGGATGCCTCCAACCCGTTTTAAGTCATTTCTTTTCACTGGTTTCAGACCTTAGAACCCTAGGAACATCCTCTCAAGGTTCTCTCAAGATTCAAGACCCAAGAAAAGGGCAAACAACACAAATCTAGTGTCGGGAATTCCGTGGCGCTAGTAAGTCTCTTGTTCTTCTTGTTGTTGCTCATTTTTTTGTCATTTCAGCTCATGTGGGAGGTTGTTTTAAAGGGTTTATGTTCTGTAAATACTCCCTCATGTTCTTAATATCAATCCTAGGTGATTTCAAGCCTTCTAAAGTGATGCTAGTGCCGAAAAACACTAATTGATCGCTAGTTTCGCTCTTTTGTTGTTGTGGCAGCATTGGACGGATATTTCATGGAAATTTAAGGTCAAATTGGAGTTGTTCTTTCTGTATAAAGGTAAGGAACCTCTTACTCTATATTTATTTAAGATTATCCAAGTTGCGGCTAAGTCATTGAAGCTAGAACTTGTGAGATATATATCGAAAGGTTTGGTAGTAATGTTATTATTTTGTGGACTGTTTTGCGTTGTTGTTGGGCTGCGTATTTTACTACTATCTTGTGGAGTTTTGGATGAGGAAGGGTGTGGAGAAACACCATATATATGTAGGGTTATGGGCTGATAGTTATTCGTAACATTTCCAGGTTGTTTGACACGACTACGGTGGTCGTCGTATGTATGGAGTGATTAGGCTGTGTGTGGACTATTTTGGGAGGCTCAATACGTTTATTATTGATGTTGTTTGGGCTGTTTGGTGACTGTTTTGAATGGTGTGAGGTCATATATATAGGGGAGGTGCTGTCCGTTTCATCGTAAAATAGGTTGTGGTCGATACATAATAGTTATGACGCTTAAATGATAACGATAGTATCGTTTCTCTTATTGTAGACTAAGGAGTTTTGACAATTGCATAGCTTGAGATTGGGGCAGTATATACAAGGTATGTGAGGCTATCCCTTTCCTTCTTTTGCACGACTCCGATTGTACATAATGTAATGAACGAGCTTCCAAGATACTCTACTCTTAGAAGCTAGCAGTACTTACATTGTTTTCCCTCTTATGGAACGATTGATGTTAATGTTACTTCTCTTATTCTTATGTTATCAATGTTGTTCATACTTCCTAAATCTTATAAGGTTCATAGTGAAGAGTTAGTCCTAATAATGTGTATAGAGGATACCGACCTTTCGTCACTCCGAAAGGTTTAGAATGTGATTCCATGAGTCGAGCATGAATTATATATATGTATCTATTTTACTCTACCGAGCCACGCTATAGTTGGCCGGGTACGGCACCTATTGTGTAACCACTGATCAGTTGGGTTTTACCGAGCTCCACATGGCCGGGTACGATTCTACCGAGCCTATTATGGCCGGGTACGATATGATGATAATGATGCCCACAGAGGCGAATGCTTTAAAGGTTTATGTATTTATACATATGTATCATGCATTTCATGTAAGTAGCCCTCAGAGGTACTAAGATGTTACAGGTTGTATATTCTCTATCCTTGCTTACATTACTGATCGTATTTATGGTTCCTTGCCTTACATACTCAGTACTTTATTCGTACTGACGTCCTTTTATTTGTGGACGCTGCATGTCGTGCTGCAGGTCCTGATAGACAGGTAGGTGCAGCTCCCCCACCACAGTAGACTGTCCAGTTCAGCGGTGATTGGCGAGATCCCTTCTCCGGACTTGCCTTGGTCTTGGTATGCAATTTTTGTTATAGACATTATGGGTATGTCGGGGCCCTGTTCCGGCTATTTTGCAACACTTATGTTCTTTTAGAGGCTCATAGACAGGTGTCGGCTCATGTATAGTTTGGTATGCCTTGTCGGCTAGTTTTTGTTGTATAGTCTTTCATAGTAGCGTGGTAGCTCATACCTTATACGTAGTTTCTTGATTGTCTGGTCATCCCCTGCTATGTATGTTCATGCCGTCATATTTTATTGATGGTTGTCCATGATCTAGGTCTACCATTTATATTGATCTCGTCAGCCTTAAAAGATAATAATGAAGGTTAGATGAAATGTACGTTGGTGCTCGGCAAGTGTGGTCGGGTGCTAGTCATGGCCCTTCAGTTTGGGTCGTGACAAACTTGGTATCAGAGCAAGTCTGTCCTAGGGGTTGTCTATGAGCCGTGTCTAGTAGAGTCTTGATTATGGATGTGTAGCGTGCCACATTTATAATCAGGAGGCTACATGACATCTAGGGTTGTTACCTTCTTCCTGAATCTAGATCGTGCGTAGAGTTGAGTCGTAAGTGTTCGTCTCTAATATTCACCTTGTTTTTTTTCAGTGATGCCTTCGACTAGGAAGCAAACGATTAGTAGATGGCTTGATACAGCAGCGGGAGAGGGTACCAGTCAAGTGCCCCAAGTCAGAGCAGGATAAAGTGAGGCTCAAAGTGATATGACCTCTCATACCTTATCTACTCCATCTCCTCCAGAGGGTATTAGAAGGCACCCAGCGCCTCCAGTTCCTCCGTCTGGCACTCCAGACAAGGATATGCAGAGTGCTTTGCAGTTATTGACTAGCTTGGTAGCTGCTCAGGCTCAGAGGCAGAATACAGGTGCTGCTGAGAAACCAGTTAGTACAAGAGTTCGTGATTTTATTAATTTAGACCCTCCAGTGTTTACCGGATCAGACCCCAAGGAGGACCCACAGACTTTTATTGACCAGGTTCATCGTACACTTCGGGTTATGCATGTTAGTGATACAGAGGCAGTAGAGTTGGCTTCTTATCGACTACGGGATTTAGCGGTTCTCTGGTATGATAGTTGGGAGAGATCCAGGGGTCCGAACCCTCCTCCAGCTGTGTGGAAGGAATTTTCTAAGGCCTTTCTTCGTCACTACTTGCCAGTTGAGATACGACGAGCTAGAGCTGATAAGTTCTTGAACCTTAGACAAGGTAATATGAGTGTGCGAGAGTACAGTATGCAGTTTGATTCTTTGGCAAGGTATGCTCCCCATATGGTGGCCGAGATGAGTGATAGGGTGCATATGTTCGTGAATGGGTTGGGACCACATCTGATAAATGAGTGTACGACAGCCTCCTTGGTGGAGGGCATGGATATTTCCCGTATTCAAGCTTATGCCCAGACCCTAGAGGATCGTAAGCGCTAGCAGAGGGCAGTTAGGGAGCAGGATAGGGGCCAGCATAAGAGGGCGAGATTTGCAGGGTATTCTGATGACTTCAGAGGCCACATCAGGCCACAGTTTTCGAGGAGTTCGGCGCCACCTGTAGCTAGTGCTCCTCCACAGTTTCAGAGGCCTCGATATGATCGGTCCTATTCTGGTCCAGGTCAGAGTTCGCGGGCATCTGGCTCGCAACATCACAGGGATACTAGTCAGATGAGACCCCCAACACCACATTGTGATCAGTGCGGCAAGGCCCACTTTGGACTGTGTCGTCGAGGTTCTGATGCATGCTATTCGTGCGGGCAGCCTGGCCATATGATGCGGGATTGTCCTAATAGAGGAGGTGATGGTATGGCTCAGCTGACTGGATCTGTTTTTGGTTCTTCCTCATCAGTTCGACCTCCAGCACGGGGTTTTCAGCAGTCGACAGGTCGTGGTAGGGGTAGAGGTGCAGTGCCGAGTTTGAGTGGTGCTCAAAATCGAACCTATGCTCTAGTAGGTCGACAGGATCTCGAGTCATCTCCAGATGTTGTTACAGGTATTATATCTGTGTTTTCTTATGATGTATATGCGCTGATTGATCCGGGATCTACATTATCATATGTTACACCCTTTGTGGCTAATAAGTTTGGCATTGAACCTGAATTGATAAGTAAACCCCTCGCGGTATCTACTCCGATAGGAGATTCTGTGATTGCTAGAAGGGTATATAGAGGTTGCACTGTGATGATTTGTAGTCGTCAAACCTCGGCAAATTTATTTGAGTTAGAAATGGTTGATTTTGATGTGATAATGGGAATGGACTGGTTGGCCTCATGCTATGCAAATGTTGACTGTCGTACGAAGATGGTTAGGTTCCAATTTCCGGGTGAACCCGTCATTGAATGGAAAGGGAATATTGCTACACCAAAAGGTAGGTTTTTTCCTATCTTAAGGCAAGGAAAATGATCTCAAAAGGTTACATTTATCATCTAGTTCGCGTTAGGGATGCGGAGGCGAAACCACCTACTTTACAATCAATCCCTGTGGTCAACGAATTCCCAGATGTTTTCCCAGATGAACTCCCAGGCCTTCCTCCTGAAAGGGAGATTGAGTTTAGCATTGATGTGTTCCCTGACACTCAACCGATCTCTATTCCTCCATACAGAATGGCCCCGGCAGAGTTGCAAGAGTTGAAGGTGCAGTTGAAGGACTTGCTAGATAAGGGCTTTATTAGGCCTAGCACTTCACCTTGGGGTGCACTAGTCCTATTCGTGCGGAAGAAAGACGGGTCGTTACGGATGTGTATCGACTATCGACAGTTGAATAAGTCTACTATAAAGAACAAGTATCCACTTCCAAGAATTGATGACCTGTTTGACCAACTCCAGGGTGCCAAGTATTTCTCTAAGATTGATTTACGTTCAGGGTATCATCAGGTAAAGGTTAGGGAGAAAGATATTCCAAAGACGGCCTTCCGGACGAGATATGGGCACTTTGAGTTCTTGGTGATGTCGTTCGGGCTAACAAATGCCCCAGCAGCTTTTATGGATCTCATGAATACTATATTCAGGCCCTATCTTGATGTGTTCGTGATTGTATTCATTGATGACATTCTAGTGTATTCTCGTTCGGAGGCGGAACATGCGGGCCACTTGCGGATAGTATTACAGACGCTTCAGGATTGTAAGTTATATGCTAAGCTCTCCAAATGTGAATTCTGGCTGAACTCAATAGCATTCCTTGGCCATGTGATATCTGATGAGGGTATTAGTGTCGACACTCAGAAGATCGATGCAGTAAAGAATTGGCCGAGACCTACAACACCATCAGAAGTCCGCAGCTTCCTAGGACTAGCAGGATATTATAGGCGGTTTGTAGAAGGATTTTCCTCTATATCATCACCATTGACTAAGTTAACACAAAAAGCTACCAAATTCCAGTGGTCTGACACTTGTGAACGTAGTTTTTAGGAAGTGAAGAATCGATTGACATCTGCACCAGTGCTCACTCTTCCTGAAGGAACAGAAGATTATGTGGTATATTATGATGCCTCAGGTATAGGTTTGGGGTGCGTATTGATGCAGCGTGGGAATGTGATTGCTTATGCATCAAGACAATTGAAGAAGCATGAAAAGAATTATCCAACCCATGATTTGGAATTGGCTGCAGTAATATATGCTTTGAAGATATGGCGGCACTACTTATACGGCATCCATGTTGACATCTACACAGATCACAAGAGTTTACAATACATCTTCAAGCAGAAAGAGTTGAATTTGAGGCAGTGTAGGTGGCTTGAATTATTGAAAGACTACGACGTCGAGATATTGTATCATCCCGGTAAAGCCAATGTTGTGGCAGATGCTCTCAGCCGTAAATCAATGGGAAGCTTAGTACATATTGAGGCAGGTAGATGGGGGTTGATTAAAGAGCTTCATCAGCTAGCCAATATGAGAATCGGATTGTTAGACTCTGATGACGGAGATGTTACTGTACAGAATACATCAGAATCATCTTTGGTAGCAGAGGTAAAAGCACGACAATATGAAGATCCTATCTTAGTACAATTAAGAGAAAGCATTCAATAGTGTAAAAGTATGGCTTTTGGGATCGGAAAAGATGGGGCACTGAGATACCAGAGCCGATTGTGTGTGCCTAATGTGGCAGGGTTGCGAGAGAAGATTATGAATGAGATTCATCAATCCCGATATTCCATCCATCCCGGCTCGACAAAGATGTATCATGATGTCAAGGAGCAGTATTGGTGGGATAATATGAAGAAGTCTATTGCAGAATTTGTAGCCCAGTGTCCCAATTGTCAACAAGTAAAGATAGAACATCAGAAACCCGGTGGATTGCTTCAAAATATAGAGATTCCGACCTGGAAGTGGGAGGTGATTAATATGGACTTCATTATTGGATTACCTCGCTCTTATCATAAGTTTGACTCCATCTGGGTGATAATTGATCGACTTACAAAATGTGCCCATTTTCTGCCAGTAAAGACAACTTACACGGCTGAAGATTATGCGAAGTTGTATATCAAGGAGATTGTTAGGCTTCATGGTGTGCCCATATCTATTATATCAGACCGAGGAGCTCAATTTACGGCTAACTTTTGGAGGTCTTTCCAGAAGGGTTTAGGCACACAGGTAAATCTCAGCACTGCATTTCATCCGCAGACTGGCGGACAGGCTGAACGTACCATTCAGACACTGGAAGATATGCTACGAGCATGTGTTCTAGATTTTAAGGGGAATTGGGATGATCATCTTCCACTCATAGAATTCGCCTATAACAATAGCTACCATTCCAGTATTAAAATGGCCCCATACGAGGCACTATACGGGAGGAGATGTAGATCACCAGTTGGATGGTTCGAAGTCGGTGAAACAGAATTATATGGGCCAGATTTGATTCACCAAGCTATTAAGAAGGTGAAAGTGATACAGGAGCGATTGAGGACGGCACAAAGCAGGCAAAAATCTTATTCTGATGTCCGACGTCGTGATCTAGAGTTTGAGGTTGGTGACTGGGTTTTCCTGAGGATCTCACCAATGAAGGGTATTATGCGTTTTGGGAAGAAAGGTAAGCTGAGTCCAAGGTATATCGGGCCGTATAAAATTCTTCGACGGATTGGACAGGTTGCTTATGAGTTAGAATTGCCATCCGAATTGGAATTTGTCCACCCGATATTCCATGTATCTATGTTGAGAAAATGTATTGGAGACCCTTCTCGAGTCATCCCTATCAAACATGTACAAGTTACAGAGGACCTATCATATGAAGAAGTGCCAGTGGCGATATTAGATCGGCAAGTCCGCAAGCTGAGAACAAAAGATGTAGCTTCCATCAAAGTATTGTGGAGGAACAAAAATATGGAAGAAATGACATGGGAAGCAGAAGAGGAGATGAAGTCTAAATACCCTTACTTATTCAAGAATGAATATAACAAGGATGCTGGTGGAAGACATGATACATTGGAAGAAGAAACGGCTCTATGAGGTAAGCAATTTCTTTGAGAATACTCCTCTTTAATACAAAATGGTGATATGTAGATAATGTAAATACACATAATGCTTTGTGTAGCCTTGTGAAGCCATATGTTGGGCTTAATTACTTGCAAGTTTTGCTAGTGACCATTTTATAGGGGAAAATTGATCGGAAATTTCCATTGGAATCCACGATGATTTAAACTCCCCATAAACCCTTACATTCGAGGACGAATGTTCCTAAGGGGGAGGGTGTTACAACCCATATCCACATGTGTTAGTTCATTCCATATATTAGTTAACATACATCCAAGAAGGAATTATCTTTGAGATGATAAGAAGTCAATCCTATTGGTCTTAAGTGATACAAGAGTGTATAAGGGTGATTAACCAGTATTAGAAGTTAAACGAATCAAGGATGTTGTAACTCGAATTTTCAGGTAATCTAGCGGTGCTTAATACACTCAAGAGGTCATTTATGAAGGTATTTTAATCATATAATATCCGTATCATAAGTCTTGAAGTCAAACGAGTTATGAAACAAAAGTCGACAAAAGTTGTCGCAACTTAGGTTCATAATTTTACTTAAACATTAGGTCAAATGTTTCTAATCTTTTCTCATAATTTACAAGGAATTACGGGGTGATCTACCAACAAAATTAAAGATCTATGAGTCTAGTTTCCAACGCATTAAACCGTTCATCGATACGATCTCGGAGTAGAGAGATATTCGCGTTTTTGCGAGACTGCGCCAAGCACCTCTCTATGGGGCCCACTAAGTCGGTTTAAGATATTTGGACCTATATAGGATGCCTCCAACCCGTTTTAAGTCATTTCTTTTCACTAGTTTCAGACCTTAGAACCCTAGGAACATCCTCTCAAGGTTCTCTCAAGATTCAAGACCCAAAAAAAGGGCAAACAACACAAATCAAGTATCGGGAATTCCGTGGCGCTAGTAAGTCTCTTGTTCTTCTTGTTGTTGCTCATTTTTTTGTCGTTTCAGCTCATGTGGGAGGTTGTTTTAAAGGGTTTATGTTCTGTAAATACTCCCTCATGTTCTTAATATCAATCCTAGGTGATTTCAAGCCTTCTAAAGTGATGCTAGTGCCGAAAAACACTAATTGATCGCTAGTTTCGCTCTTTTGTTGTTGTGGCAGCATTGGACGGATATTTCATGGAAATTTAAGGTCAAATTGGAGTTGTTCTTTCTGTATAAAGGTAAGTAACCTGTTACTCTATATTTATTTAAGATTATCCAAGTTGCGGCTAAGCCATTGAAGCTAGAACTTGTGAGATATATATCGAAAGGTTTGGTAGTAATGTTATTATTTTGTGGACTGTTTTGCGTTGTTGTTGGGCTGCGTATTTTACTACTATCTTGTGGAGTTTTGGATGAGGAAGGTTGTGGATAAACACCATATATATGTAGGGTTATGGGCTGATAGTTATTCATAACATTTCCAGGTTGTTTGACACGACTACGGTGGTCGTCGTATGTATGGAGTGATTAGGCTGTGTGTGGACTATTTTGGGAGGCTCAATACGTTTATTATTGATGTTGTTTGGGCTGTTTGGTGACTATTTTGAATGGTGTGAGGTCATATATATAGGGGAGGTGCTGTCCGTTTCATCGTAAAATAGGTTGTGGTCGATACATAATAGTTATGATGCTTAAATGATAACGATAGTATCGTTTCTCTTATTGTAGACTAAGGAGTTTTGACAATTGCATAGCTTGAGATTGGGGCAATATATTTAGTTTGTATGTTGTTGTAGATCTATCAAATTTGTATGAAATTTATTTTTAATTTGTATGTTGTTGTACCATACATTATTCTTTTCTTACTCTATTTGTTAAAGAAAGAAAGTAGAGAATGAATTCCAAATCGACCTATGTGTGCTGATTCATGTTTCTTTGAACTGAAAAATCAATGATTCAATTTTGCAGATTGCTTTGCCTCTCTATAGCATCCTTAAACTGTCACGACCCAAAATCCACTATAGGTCGTGATAGCGCCTAATACCGTCGTCAGGCAAGCCAAAAGTGATTGATCAACTTAATTACTCATCTTTATTACTTTTGAAATTATAATTTCTATTAATTAAATAGTATATAATGAAAATTCCAGGGTGAAATGATAACAATTATGTGAACTATCATACTAAACATCCAGTAGGAACCCCCAAAACCCCAGTGTCACAAATGCATGAGCATCAACTAGGAAATATAATAAAATACAACATCTATCTCGAATACAAGTTAGACAGGAGAATATAAATAATGCTGATGGAGACTCTGTATGTTGTGAATCGCAGTATAGAATGTAGCTCACCATAAAGTACCCGAAATAGTACTGCCTCTGCACCTAAAAGACCACCAGTAATGTAAACCTGCACAATAAGTGCAAAAGTGTATCATGAGTACGTAAATCAATGCATACCTAGTAAGTATCTAGCATAACCCCGGAGAAGTAGCGACGAGAGGTCAACATTGACACTTACTAGTGGTCCAATAAATGATGTACAGTAAGAAGTAAACAAATATGAGGAAGAGTAAATAAACGGTATAAACTAATATAAATATGAGGTACAATCCCCCTTCGAACGGTAAACTCAAGCTCTCAATTAGCAGTTACCTCCTCAACCGGAGTATATATAAAATGGACCTCACCAGATAGGTCGTCACAACTCAAATCAGGAAAAACACACGGATACGCTAGTTTCTTGCCAAATATTATCCACGACACTGCCGAGGTGAACAATCCAATCCATAAGAGTGTTTTACAGAAATGTCACGGCGAATAGCCTGATCCCATCATAATGTGTGCACTAACAAGGGTCGAACGGCACGAACCATAGATGTATCTATTATACTACAAAGGCTAATGGCCCGCTCCCATAAGAGTGTGGTACATAATCTTGCCGAGGCAAATGGCCCGATCCCATTAGAATAAGAAGCTTTAATGGGTCATTGACCCCACTCACGAATAAATGTGTGAGTTATGAATTTTAAGGAAAACCTTTCAATGAAAACGCATAGCCCGGGAGAAATTCGTAAGAGGAGAACAATTATTCCATTGTTAATCATGTAGCTCGCCAGATCCCTAACACAGTCACTCTATGTGTAATGACCCGATCGGTCGTTTTGAGCTCTAGCACGTCGTTTAGCAGTTTGGGGCCATGAGCAGCTTCACTTCAGGTATTATGACTTGTACGTATGTTCGGAATTGAATTCCGGGGAATTCAGAGTTGATTTGGAAAGGGAATTCTCATTTCGGAAGCTTTTAAGTTGAAAGAATTGACTAAGATTGGATTTCATAGTAAACAACCTTGGAATCGGGATCTAAAGGTTCCAGTAGGTTCATATGATGATTTCGGACTTGGGCGTATGCCCGGATCGGGTTTTGGATGACCCAGGAGCATTTTGGCACCTATTGTAGAAGTTAGCATTTTGGAAGAATTTCATAAGTTTGGGTTGAAGTGCATTTCAGTGTTATCGATGTCCGTTTGGGATTCCGAGTCTGGGAGTAGTCCGTATGGTGATTCTGGAGTTTTTTTTTTTTTTTTTGCAGTTCGCTAGGCAAGCGCCTAGGACTAGTTTTTTATTAGTAAAAGAAAGTAAAAATACAACAATTAGGAAAAGTATAAATAAGGGGGACAATAGCAACAGTATTGTTACCCATATGCCTTGGCTATATAATCACTCCTCTGCGCCTCACATTGCCTTATGATGGCAGCCTCATGTAGAGGATTCATGGTGTAGCTGTTGGCACAGTCTCACGAGGGCATATAATCTCATAGCCGTGTGGATATTTTTCCAAAGGCATAGGACCAAGGCAACACAAATCTGGCTAAACCTTACCTTACTAATCCTATTGAGGCATAAAAAGCCTCACCTACTAGCATGCATGTAAAAAATAAGAAGTTAAAATTACCAAATATTCTATGATTATACTAATAAAATGATAAAATATAATGTAGTAGTAATTAAAATCTTGTCCCTTCTTGTCCAATCCTGTAACTTCTTCAAGTTGTATCTCTTTGTCTTGTTTATCAACCCTATTCAAAATGTGTTCGAGATTCATCATTTCTTTTTTGAATGGTTGGACTTTGTAGATGTATTTTGGATGGCCTTTTTTTGTTTGGCAACTCTCATTGGAAGTCGCCTTACGTTTGCATCTTCATTCACCTTGTCGTCCCAACTTTTATTCCTTGTACGAGACTTCTTACTTTTTCCACTATACATTGGTGATAAATCCCCTTTTCTTGCTGCCTCTGCCCGGCATTGATTTAGAATATCATCTTCCTGACCTTCTTCATATGTATCTCTGCCCACAATCACCGGATTTGGTATGTCTTAATCAAAACCTTGTGGCACCATAGTGTTTTCCTCCTGTTGATTGACCAATGTTGCCTTGTGTCGTGGTTGTTCTACATTTTGCAATTTTTTCTTGCTTCTACTTGCACGCCCAGTGCTGCCAGCATTATTATATATAGAAATCACAGGATTTGCGCTTACCATTGCATCCAAGAGTCTTCTTTTCTATGCTGAAAAAGCTGGAGTGGTTGTAATCCTTTGTTGCTGCCTAGCTTCTAGTGTTGGTGCTGATTCAGCCCCATAAATAGCAGTTGAAGTGGTTGTTAAAGTCTGGTGCTTCCCAGACGAAATTACTCCATAGTTGTTTGCAAATTGCTGATGCCCAATCGTCTTTTCTCCATGATTGCTTGCCTTCAATTGGTGGTCGGATGTTGTATTCAAATGTTGTTGCTGCTGTTCGAAAAATGATGTTGCTGCATTTTGTTCCAGCACATTCTGCAGTTGCCCAGGCCTAATTGTTGCTGTGTTTTGCATCAGGGAAGTACCTGCTGTGCTAGCTGCCATTTTTTGCTTTCCAGTTTTTGGCACAAATACTTGTGCTTTTGCATTGAGTTTGCTGCTAGAAATTGCCTTCATGGAGCTGCCAAATTTAGGAACTGATGGTGAGCCTGCTGATAGCACACCTTCGTCTTCACTCTCTTGATCATCCTCTTCACTCGAAATCCCAAAATATGCATCACCATAGAGTTCCTCATCATCATACTCGCGTTGATCTGTCCATAGCTTAGAATTGATTGCCATCCCCCTTAAATTTGCCTTTATGTTCCTCCCCAACCTGCTGTCGAAAGCCCAATGTATAGGCAAATTCTCACTGTGTTGTGCATTTTTTCAAGTGCTGGCTAGTGTCACTATCTACTTTGACATCATATACTTATTTGGAAATGTTGTAGCAGCTTCACCATCTTCATCTGATGCAAGAATCTCGAAGGCGTTTGTGTTGGAAACACTGCTAGATGCATTTCGACCAAAATCTGTTTTCTGTTGTTTCTGTGAGTCCACCTGCCTTGTAGGTGATTTTCTATATGTTACCATGTTCCAACCCTTTTGACCAGCATTTCGATTCCCTGAAAACTGGGCATTTGTATCAACTGCATATTTCTGCTTTGCACCTCCATCTAGTGAGTTCATGTGTTTAGCCTCATGACCATCCTTTTCTCCTGAAGGAACAACCCTCACATCTTCATATGCCTTTCCCTCAGAAATTACATCTCTATTAGTCCTATCCGTTATTTTTGTCGCATCAGTTTGTTTCACAGCAGTAGCTGTAAGAGCTGCTTGCTGTTCAGCTTTATCAACTAGTGCAGCATTATGTTCAGTAGCTCCAGAAGTAACTATTAGAGTTGCTGCTTTCCTCGCGATCTACTGCTCCTTAACCCCATCCGTAGTCCCAGCATGGTCTGCTGCCTCTTCTCCTGATACAATATTAACAACATCCTCTAAAACACCTGCTATTGGTGATTTCACCATTGGAATAACAGGTGCCACAGCTCGATCTCCATTTAGGCTTGCATCATTTGACATTTTACTGTCTAACATATGGACCTCACCTTCAGATACCATATGTGGTGCATTAGCATCTGAATTCTGTGTCATATCACCTTGATCACCACCTGCCTTAGATTTAAATTGCACAGATGCACCAGCTCGATCAACAGTTTCCATTAAGTTTGCATTTGTTGATGCAACAGTTGCATCATTAGAAGAAAGCAACTTAGCCTCTCGTGCACCTGGTATATCAGCATTATATATAAATGCATTACCCAATGCATTAACCTCAAATTTCCCATTTGTATTCAATGCATCTACTGCCTGCTCTTGGGCATCACCTACTGATATCCCTTGATTATCAGTATTTAAATCAAACACTTGCACATCTGGTCGATCACCAGCTTCCTTTCTCCCAATAGTAGCCACCAAAACTCCTTCATTTTGCAAAACTTGCTGCTCGACCAAATTTTTTTGGTTTGCTACTTCATCACGCATCTTATCACCTGCTATTTCCATAGCTTTTTGATTCATTCTTTTGGCATTCAGATAGTCCCTAGCATCACCTTGTAACTTGACAAAAGTGCTCACCTCGACAACAGGCATATTACTTCCAGATGTCACTTCCTTTGCCCTTACCTCCTTTCCTTCTTTTTCGTTCCTCGCTCGACAAACATTTTCACCATGTCCTTGATGCTTGCAAAAGGTGCAATATGTAGGAAGATTATCATACACCACCTCCTGGTAATGTACGATACTTTTACCCGAGATTCTGTTCACTATCAGTAGCTTAATCCTTTTAGGATGTTTATCCAAAATATCAAGTATAACCTTCACCCTTACTGCACTAGGCCGTGTTCTATCTTGTGTTGCCTTGTCAACAGCAAGCGATTTACACACAGCTAAGGCAATGGACAATAACGACCTCTTCGCAAAGAAATTAGGCGGCAAACCTGGAAACGAGATCCAGACAACACCCATGGATGTTTCCTTTTTCATATTGAATCCTAACGTCCATGGAAAAGTTCGAAAAAAGAATTAATCACCTTTTGCCTTGACATATCCAGTTGATTTAGATAATAACTGAACATAATCATTATGGAGGTCAAATCTAATCAAGAGATGACGAAAATCCAGCATCCCAATATTGCAGCGACCTTGAACATCGAATTGCGACGAAAATATTTTTCGAAATTCCTGTAGCTCTGGTTTTCCATATGAGATCTTCATTATAACCGCTTGATGCAGTCCTTCTTCTCTTGTAAACTCATTAACTTCATCAATGTTGAATTCTATTGTAGGTTCTCCATGATCGAGTTTAACAAGGAACAACTCTATTTTTGACGAAACTGTGGCAGCTTGTTTTGGATGAAGTTGCTCAGCATAAGTTTGTTTTGGATTAGGATTTGAATTCATCTCTCCCACAGCCAAAGGCTGGGGAGAGGAAGATGCATCCATGGTTCTTCAGCAGTCCATCAAAAAGATAGAAAACGCACAAAAAATAGAAGAAGCAGCGAAGTAAATCTGGAAGAAAGGACGCTACAGTAACGCTTGATTTAAAATCAAGATTTGTTACAGTTGGCTATGGATTTGAGGATGAAACCAACTTGGGATTGTTTTCAAAGAGAAGGGGGTTGTTTTGAGACTAATCTTGTAACATTACCTTGCCCGACGCCGGAGTTATGAGGCGTGAATAGTGACGGTGGCACTATTCACAGAAATCCTAGAGAGAATCAGTGATAGAGTTGGGAGAACGATCGGAAGTGAATTCGGGGGTCAGTAGGTCATTTTGAAGTCATTTGGCTAAAGATAGAAATTTGATGGTTTTTGAGAAGTTTGACCGAGAGTTTGACTTTTTGATATCAGGGTCGTATTCCTATTCCAAAAATTGGAGCAGGTCCATAATGTCGAATATGACTTGTGTGCAAAATTTGAGGTCAATCGGACGTGATTTGACGGGTTTTGGCATCGAATGTAGAAGTTTGAAATTTCAAAGTTCATAAAGTTTGGATTGGAGTACGATTCATGATTTTGACGTTGTTTGATGTGATTTGAGGCCTCGAGCGAGTTTGTATCATGTTTTGGGACATGTTGTTATAATTAGTTAAAGTCCCGAGGGCCTCGGGTGGAATTCGCAAGGTTAACGGAATGAATTTCGGACCAAAGAGTTGCTGAAATTTTCTGTAGAAAGTTGTTTTGACAGCAACTAGTGTAATCACGGAGCTGTATTTGGAAGCTTATATCTTGAAATCTAGAAGGAATCTGAAAATGTGCAAAACATAAAAGTTGTTTCCCTTGCATTTTAATTTCCATAAAGGTAAAACATTCATGATTTAGACATTTTATCAGAAAGTTATGATCGATTGAAAATGGCTGGAGGAGCAGTTTCAACTGAATTTTCTGATGCATGGACCCGACTTTAAAAACTCATATCTCGGAATATATAAAGAGTTATATGGTGTGAAACCTATCAAATGAAAAATCTTTGAGTCTAGTTTCTAAAGCTTCAAACCATTTGTCATTTGGATATTTTCACAAGAAGTTATGGACGTTTTAACAAAAGGTGTACAACAGGGGATAATTGTAACAGGATGTACAACCTACACAGCGCAAGGTACAACTCGATGAAGCCTGGACAGATTGTTTTAAACACGAGTTTTGGCCCATTTCATTCATTTATTTCATTTGGCTTGGACGATTTTGGAGAGCTCAAGGAGGGATTTTCACCAAGCAACACTAGGTAAGTGATTTCTTCCTATTTTTTAGTTAAATATGTGATCTTACATGGATTTCGACATGAAAAATTAGTATAAATTTGGAATTTTTGGGATAGACCTAGAAGTTGGAATTTTGGACTTTTACCTTGAATTTGAGCATGAAAATTAGAGAAAATTGTATATTTGAGTTAGTAAAGCTATGGGTAGAATTTATCTTCGAGAAATTTCGGAATCCGGGCAAGTGGGCCTGAGGGCATTTTGGTCAACTTTTCGAGCGGAGTTGGGAACTTATATAATTTGAATTGTTACAAGTATTAGAGTGAATTTTTATTGGTTTGCCCGTTGTTTGAATAGTTTTGGGGCGTTGTGCATCAATTGGAGTCGTTGGAAAGGCTTGGAAGCCGGTTATGGAAATTCGGTGAGTCTCCTTTCTAACCTTGTAAGAGGGAATTATCCCCATAGGTGATATAATTGGCTATGTGCTCCTATTTGTGGGGGCTACGTATGTACGAGGTGACGAGAGTTCGTGCGTAGCTACTATTATGTGTAATGTCCGGGTAGTCGGACCCAAAAGCATGCTATATTTAGAATATCTGTAATCTTGTTGGCAGTTGAATTGCTTAAATCTTATCGAATTGGTAAATGAATTTCTAAAAGGATTAAACTTCATTTTCTTAAATCGCTAAAAGAGAATAGGCTTTTATTTGGATAAACATTCCCCGATAAATTTTTCATTTGTTGTGTGAGCATGTATTTCTATGTGTACCTGTGTTGCATGTATGATTCGCGAACAGGGTGTTTGTTTATTTATATTGACCGTGTCGCATGTATGATTCACGAGCGGGGTAATAGATGCATATATGGTTTGGTCCATTCAACCCTCCATAGTGCACATTTTACATTTATGTTGGATCGGACCATACGACCTCGGCATGATATGCGCATGCTTGGATTGCTGCTTGAGATTTATAAATATCGATAATCGCCCTTCCTCGCCAGTGATAAATTGATAAAGAAAATGAAACATAAATCTTTGGAAATCCTTTATTATTTGAAAAGTTGTTTACCTGCTTTCCGGCTTTATGAGTTTAATTTTGCTTTATGAAATCCATGAATTTCTCACACTTGTACTACATTATCATTGGAGTACTAGTAAGTGTCGAAGTCGACCCCTCGTCTCTACTTCTTCGAGATTAGACAAGATATTCATTGGGTACACGTTGTTTCCGTACTCATACTACACTTGCTGTGCATTTTTGTTGCACAGGTTCATATGTGGCTAGTGGCTTACTGGCATAGTGGAAGGGTTAATACGAAGACTTAGGCGAGCTGCATTTATCGAGATGACCCGCAGCCAGCAAAGTCCCCTTCAGAGTATTTTACTGTGTTTTCATTTCTGTCCACTTTGTATTCTGGACAGTTACTGTATTTTATTTCATTCCCTAGTAAATTCACATGCCCTTGTGACACTGGGTTCTGGGATGATTATGGGATATCTTGTATTAACTTTTTAACATTTATATTTGATTTGAAATAATTATCTTTTACTGGTAAATAGAAGGAATATCATAGTTTTCAAAAATTATTAAAACAAGAATTTAATTAAGTATTTTTGTTGACTTGCCTGATAATGATGTCTGGCGCCATCACGACCCTTAGTGGAATTTGGGTCGTGACAACATGGTATTAGAGCACTAGGTTCCCTTAGATCTCCGTCATAAGCGAGTTTAGTAGAGTCTTGCGGATCAGTACGGAGAGGTCTGTACTTATCTTCGAGAGGCTACGGGGCTATTAGGAGCACTTCCCTTCTTGATTCCTCATTGTAAGGTTTGATTCCTTTGAGGCTTATGCCTCTATTTCCATCATATTCGATCTTATGTGACGCGAACCGCTTGTTATAAATCCAGAATTAAAGAATTGTAATGGTACTACCGATGTGGTGCGGGATGTTTCTCCCTTAATAGTTGATTAGGCTACTGTCGTTGCCTTGCAGAAGGATATCTTGTCATTTTGGCTCAGTAACAGTATTCCTCAGAGCTTTGAGGCTATGCACAGATTGCTATGATGCTCACGATTGGTTATCGCACAGTATTGACTTGATGGTAGGATACTTGCCTATGTGTTGGGGCGGTGAATAATTTGAAAGGAAGTCTACTCACTGCACAATTCGAAGATTGGATATATCATTTCAGGCGGAGGAAAAGCAATTGGCCTATGAATGTCCAGATTTGAGGTGATGGAGTAACGAGAGTTGGTATTTTCAATCGTGGTGGAATTTTCATCTGCGATGTAGTGTCGGCGTCCTCAATTATATGTGTTAAGTACGCCGGTGTTATGGTCTTCTGTAATTCGCCCTTGGGGTAGGATATTGTGACATAATATTGGAGAAACGGCGGTTGGATATCGCGAGGTGTGGTGGTTCAGGATTGAATCGGTGTTTCTAATGTCGACGGCTCGAGAAAGATGATCTCCGGAAAGGTTTAAAGTTAGTAGCGATTTGTGGGTTCAAGTGCTACGAAGATAGATTTTATTAAGGCAACAACTGAGCAGCAAAGGATAAGGAAGGACATGTGGGGAGTGTCAGGCGGTTGTTAAAATTTCTAGAAGGCCAGGTATAAGAAGCAAAGGTCGAGTGGTCGATTAGAGGGGTGAGTTTCGCCAAAGTGGGAGAGTGGCGGAGTTGCATATGGGCTTTGTGTTAGGATGACTACGCACCTTAAGGAGAGTTTGGAATGATTTGGGAATTTTATTGATTGGTGATCGGGGTCTACGTATTTAAATTGAAGTATGGGCTATTATGCGGCAGGAGATTTGATATAATGGAAAGGAGCTGCTCGAAATGAAGAAGGGTACAACATAACTTTGAATTGGATGGATGTTGCCGCACATTTAATTGATGACCACAAGGGGTGAATGGACTTGTGTAGCTAGAGAGTGAGCTCGGACTCAGGATGGGTTATTGATGTCGTAGTGATTGTATCCCCTGCAGCAGCGTTGGAAGATGTCGGCACGTAAATTCCATAGGTGGGTTACCTCCAGTGAGCAGATTGGCGGTCGCATGGTTGGCGAAGCTTCTGCGAAGAATTCTATTTGCTATACAGCAAAAAGATCGGTCGTGCGAATGTGGTTGATGATTCAGAGTATAAAAAGGGGTTTTATAGAAAGATTCCGAGGATTTTGGCAGTTGATTGCGCAAGGTTATGTTAATAAGAGAAAAAGAATCCTGGAGAATTCCAGAGTTGTGTAATAGTGTCTTCAAGCTAAGTGGGAGAGTCCCACCGCCTATGATTGGGTTGCACGGTTAACTACTTGCGAGGTTTCTGGTTATTAGCATATTGATGGGTTATTTTAGCTACAGGGAAAGAACATAAGTGGTAATTTGAGCAAAAGAATTGTTAAAGGTGTGTTATGGTTGGCTTTATTGGCTCATGTTCAGACTTGGGGAAGGATTCAGAATTTATGCCTTGTATAGATGCGGGTTTCAAAGGAAGTGATTCTGCCGGGTGCTTCGTTGAGGGGGTATTCATGTGCTAGAAGATTCATGCAGTTGATTATATTCAGGGCCAAGTCACAGCGGGTGGCTCTCAACAACGGTGCTAGTAGATTCAAAGGTTAAAGTGTGGTGCCTAATGATTTTGAGCCTATATGTACGGTTAAGAATCAAGCTTTCGTAGCAGCTTATGAGAAGAGGCCCAGAATGTTCTATGATGTTTTGACTTGCAGTGTAGCATTTGGGATGAAAATGAGAAAAGACTTTGATTCGTAGAGGGATTATCAGAATGGGCATACTGGTTGAGGATGCGAATGTGCGCACAAGGGAGGTATGAAACGGTTCATGGGATTGGAGACAGCGTGGTCTCGTGATTCAAGGTCACTCGGGATGAATGCGGTTGGGGTGTGTTATGTGTTGAATGGAGTTATTATTATTTCTAAGGCAACCAAGGATAAATTGGAAGAAGATAGATTGATTAGCCATAGCTGAATTGGCATATTGGTGGTAGTGATCAGTTCCTGCAGCGGGACCAAGTTATGCAAGTGATTTGTGACGGTACGTGTGAGGCCGGTCGGCCGCTGTAATTGATGTTATTCAGAAGTATTCTACTGTTATGGCCTGTTATGTGTAGGCGAATCCCGGAAGGGCTATGGTGGCTTAGACCACTACTTAGAGATTTGCATATTCCACGGTTATGAGAATTCACCTGTGTGTTGCTATGGTTCTCCTGAAGTGAGTTAAGTGAAAAGTTTTTATATGATGAAGTGTTAATCTATTAGTGGTTCCGAAGTTATGATGAAAAACGTGTTCTATCGTATATTGGCATGTTGGGTGCAGTGAGTGGTATGGAATTTGAAGTGAGGATCAAGGTTGCAGTTCGGTGTTGACAAGGATGTCACGAGCTCGGATGAGCAGGAAAGGAGTTTCGATGTTTAAGGTAAGTTGGTATTGTCTTCAGTGTCACCTAAGATCGGTGTTTTGTGAAAAAGGCTTTGCATCCTGGTTAAGGATTCTTGATCGCTTTTCAGCGTTAGTGCGGCCGGTGGTTTGGATGTACAGACTTGTTATCTGTTACGGAAGGTTGTGGGAGCGTGACCCACGGGAAGGTTGTACTAGTGTGGCATGTATCCACTTGATTGATTGAAGAGTTAAATCAAGTATGAAGATTGTAGTGATGTCGTTAAATTGAGAATTGATACATGGAGAGCACACGGTTTATTGGGTTGCGGACTGTGGAGGATTACTCCGGTTATGATGGTTCTTCTTGTGTGTTATGAGAAAAAGGGGGGTGATTATGGACACTTGCTGTGCATTTTTGTTACACACGTTCATATGTGGCTAGTGGCTTAGTGGCATAGCGGAAGGGTTGATATGGAGACTTAGGCGAGCTGTATTTATCGAGACGACTTGCAGCCAGCAGAGTCCCCTTCAGAGTATTTTACTGTGTTTTAATTTCTGTCCACTTTGTATTCCGGATAGTTACTATATTTTATTTTATTCCCTAGTAAATGCTCATGCCCTTGTGACACCGGGTTCTGGGATGATTATGGGGTATCTTGTATTAACTTCTTAACATTCATATTTGATTTGAAACGATTATCTTTTACTGGTAAAATTGAAGGAAAATCATAGTTTTCAAAAATTATTAAAACAATAATTTAATTAAGTATTTTGGTTGGCCTGCCTGATAGTGGTGTCCGGCGACATCACGACCCTTAGTGGAATTTGGGTCGTGACACTATGCAAGCCTGGTCTCAAGTCATAACATAAAATAAAGAAATCCAATATTCAAGGACAACTCATATAGTATAGTTAAAACATAGCATGAACCTAAGTCTACCCGGACATAATCATGAATTCTAGCATACGCATGGACACTCGTCACCTCATGCATGCGTAGCTCCCACAACATGTAACATATAGAATAAAATACCTACGGTGTAAATTCCCCCTCACATGGTTAGATAGGAGACTTAGCTTGCTCTGAAGTTCCATAACTGGCTCCAACGCCTCTCTAACACCTCAAACCAAATGCCCATGGATCCGAACTTGTCAAACAACCATGAAAACCAATAAAAATATACCCCAACATTATAATTATTTAATTTATAACACTTTCCAACTCCGCTCGAAGAGTCAATAAAGTCAACCCTCAGACCCACGTGCCCGGATTCCAAAAATTTCAAAGATAAACATTACTCGTAACATTATGAACTCAAATATATAATTTATTCTCAATTCCATATCCAATTTCGTGGTCAAAATACCAAATTCTAGGTTTCTTTCAAAATCTCACAATTTCTACAAATTTCTATGTTTAAATCCATATATAATCCATGTATTTCACTAACATAATGTAGGAGTTACTTACCTTACAATAGATGATGAAAATATCCCTTTGAAGAGCTCCAAAAACCGCCCAAGCCATGAGAGAGGTAGAAGAAATGAACCAAAACTCGCAAATAAAATAAGTCTGCCCAGCAACTTCCTTCTTCGCGATCACGTAAAACGCATTGCGATCGCGTAGGCGAAATGCCACTGTCCCAAAAATCTCTTCTTCGCATTTACATCACCTACGTTGTGTTCACGATGCCTCCAGGTTCTGATGCTTCGTGTTCTAGGTCACACAGCCGCGTTCGTGAAGGCTTAACACTTCCACGCCCCCAGCTCCCCTTCCTTCTTCGCGTTTGCAACCTCTATGCTGCGTTCGCGCAGGCTACTCTAGGTCCTCTTCTGTGTTCGTGAACCCTGTGTCGCGTTAGCGATGAACAAAAGTCCAGCAGCCCAAAATCCTTCTTCGCGAACGCGTGAGACCACCAGCAGTTACAAAACAAGGATAAATGGTCTGAAACCACTCCGAATCACACCCGAGGCCCTTGGGACCCTGTCCAATCACACCAACTAGTTTAATAACATAACACGGACCTGCTCGAGGCCTCAAATCTTATCAAACAACATCAAAACTATGAATCGACGATCAAAACCTTCCTTTAAACCTTCAACATTCAAACTTTGACGAACGCATCCGAATCATACTTAAATATTCTGGAATGATGCCAAACTTTATGCACAAATCACGGTACAAACCTATTCCAAGGATCAGAACCCCAAACAGACATCGATAACACCAAAGTCCACCTCAAACCAAACTTAAGAAATTCTAAAACCTTCAAAATGCCAACTTTCCACAATAAGTGCTTAAATACTCCCGGGCGACCCAATACACAACCCAAACATATGCCCAAGTTCGAAATCATCATACAATCCTATTCGAACCTTCAAATCCCGATTCCGAGGTTGTTTACTCAAAAGCCAAACCTTGGTCAACTCTTCCAACTTTAAGCTTCCAATTTGATAATTTTCCTTCCGAAACAACTCTGAACTTCCCAAAATCCAATTCCGACCACACGTACAAGTCATATTACTGGAAGTGAAGCTACTCAAGGAGTCAAACATTCGAACGATGCACTAGAGCTCAAAATGACCGATCGGGTCGTTACACTTCCAATGCGACCACTTGACCATGAAGGAAGGCGTTATCTTTCTCCAGCTCTCCGACCCTCCCCTCTAGTCGCTCCTCCCGCTCAGCCTGAAGGTTGTTGTTCGCTAGCTCAAGCACATCCAATCTCCTCTGAGATTCCACACGGAATGATTCCGCCTTCTCAAGATCGCTCTGTTTCTCAAAAACTTCACCAATAAGGCCCTACAACTGAAGACGACATTCTTCCAATTGTTTATGCAACTCAACCACTTGCGCTTGAAGATCACTACACTGAGCCTCCACGCCATTGTTGACTTCAAGCTCCTCCTCCTTATTCCTCAACATCCCTTCAAGGATGCTGCACTTCTCGATGGACTTAAACAATTCATCATCTTTCTCTTTTAACTAGTCTCGAAGGGCCTGTATATCCCCCCCCCCCCCATCAAGTTGCCAACGAAGTTCCCAGTGCTTGCGTTAGTATTCAAATTATTTGTTTGCAATCTCACAAAAACTGCCCGATGCCTCTCCTCACTCCAGGCGCTCTCGATCTCCAATATCATCTTCTACGACCAGAAAAAGAAAAGAAATGAGTCAGAAATAAAAGCAAGGGTAAAAAGAAGAGAAAACATAACGCCAGAAACTCACTCTAAGGAAGAGACCAGCAATGCTCCTCGATAGAGCAATGTCATCCAACTCTTTAAGGGTTTTGCCCTCTATCTCAGAACAAATGGGCCCGAGGATAGAGACCACGTCCTCCGTGTTCTTTAACAAGTCACGATCCATAGGGATCGCAATGGTACTTGTAGACCCCTCCAACCTTATCTCAAGTTGGGTAAAACCTTCCTCCATCATTCGCAGATAGCTATCATCAATATCTGAGCCGATCTCGTAGCCTTCCTCAACAATACCTTTACCCCTCTCAATGGTTGGCAAAGAAGTATCATCAGCGGGTTGTGAAGTCGACGGCTCATCTTGCCGCAAAGTGTTTGTTGATACCCAATTTTTCCTTGTATATTTTTTTAATATGCAAAATACGCATCGACATCGGCCTCCACCGACCTCGAAATCTCTGATACCAGTTCACCTTCATCTCCGATGACAATGGTCGCTGTCTCGCACAACGTAAAATCACCCTCCATTAAGTCAACATCCCGGGAGACCCCATCACCAGTATCTACAGACCTCCTCTTGCGAGGCATCAAATCTTTCTCACCAGGTGCTGACTCCTTATCATCTTCGTCTATGAGACAGTATAATGAAGAGGTCAGAGAAGGAACAGATCGAGATGTACCAATAAGAAGAGCTGAGGCATGAGCAGCAATAGCAGCTGTCGAAGGAGGGACCGGGGCACGAGCCGAAGATGACATCGTCGAGGAGGATAAGAAGCATAGTCCTTGGCATTCTTTCGCTTTCTGAACGCGGGGGCGAGAGATTTCGATTTTTTCAAAGACCTCCTGGCTGAAGTTAAGGAAAATACATAAGAGAGCAAAAATCAGCCAAAGAGAACCCAAAAAAAAAGGAAATAACCAAGAAGCTGATAATAAAGATAACTTACCAGTCAGGGGAGGATGGGGGCCAAACCTTTTGAAGAAGCCCGACCACTCGCGTACCCCCACGATGTGAGGAAGAACCCGTCCTAACTAGTCAGAAATATTGTCTACCAAGGGGGGAGGAAAATGCGTAACTACACAAAAAAGACGGAAGGTTAGAACCATCGCAAAGCATGACGGGAAATTAGATACTTATAAATGAGGAAGTCGTATACTTACGAGTATAATTCCAAACCTCAGGGAAACCCTTAGTATTGGCCACCACGTCCTCAATTTTGACAAAGAAGAAGTTGAACCAGAATTGGTAGTTAGCCTTATCATCCATCTTCACCACCAAGCGCTTGCCTCCTCAGTGGCGAAGATTCAACAGCGTCCCCTTATAAAAGCTAGGAGCAAATAGGTGCATCAAATGTCGGAGTGAGAGTTCGACCCCGGCCAGCTTTGCAAACTTGGTGAGCATCCTCAAGAGGTTGTAAACGTACGATGCAAGCTAAGCTGGGCAAATATCATAATAGCGACAAAACTCCTCCGTCGGCGGAAGAAGAGGAAGAGTATAACCGACGTGGAAGGGGTAGGTGTAGAAGGTGCAATACCCAGGTCCGTGAACCTACACTGCATCCCACTCAGCATGGATCGGCTAGATATGGTTGTGGAGACCGTATTTTTCCTTAATCTCCATCAAATAAGCCTCCATAATCACCGATTTAAAAGTTCTGGGGTCGGCTTTAGGCAGTTTTGAGAAGTTAGACCTGATATCATTACGAGGAACTATCTCTTCCACCGTTGGGAAGCTTCCATTCTTGGTGGCCGCAGAAACGTCCTCCACATGAGGGGGGAAATACCATCGCTAATGGGATCATGTCTCTACCCTCGCTGGACTCAGAAGGTATATTAGACATGTTTTCGACAAAATAGAGGAAGGCAGTACACAATAGAGGATTAAAAATGGTAAGGATCGTAGGAGTGAAGGGGAAAGATGTGCAACAATGGAAAAAAAAGAAGAATATATAGGGTTTCGATACAGGAAGTCTGCAAAGTTCGGGATTGCATCCTCACATCCTTATTTGTAGAAATTCTGGCGTATGAACCAAAAAATTACTTCATCATTGCCTGGCATCAGAATCGAAGCGCATGACCAATCAGGAGTCCACGCAAAATGAAGCAATGCATCGAGAATACGCATCATGATGATGCGTAAGGTCGTGACGTCATTTTGATTCATGGACAGCACAACCGTAAAATTTGTGGCTCACAAAGGGCCACGTTGCCAGTTCGCCTCAATCATCATGACTCGATCAGCTCATACAAAAGTTTGAACTGCAATGAACATAATCCGCTCATCAAGTCCACCTGCGTCGGCCTCAATAAGTGGAGGGACTAACTGTATGGATCAAATCCGCTCTAGAATATTTGAAATAAGATAATACGAAGGAAAGGGTTCTCGAGCCGCCATTAGTCGATGTGGATCAGGAAGTAGCAAAGCTCATAGCCGAAGAGTCGACATGAGTCGTGGTCAAGGTGCCAATCATGGTCGAGGTCGAGTACCGTCGATGAAGCTCTAACGACTAGTTTTCGAAATAGGATATTAAAGAGAATATTCTGTGGATATTCTTTGTGCATGTACTATTAGGGTTTACTAGGAATATGTCTCATATAAATAGAAAAAAGAGAGAGAATAGATGCACATGAGACTCAATTGTAAGAACAATACTTTGAAAAAGATTCATTCTTCACTCAATACAAGACTTTATTTTTCACTAATATTTTTGTCAGATCCGAGGAATCCTCAATTGTTTGAGGATCTATCATTCAATCATTGTTAGGTGGAAGGTTCTTTTGTTCCACCTCATACTGATTAAATTATTCCTCTTAATTTCATGAGCGCCATTATATTGTCATTTATTGAATATCATACACATTATTTTTGTTCTTGATAGTAAAAGATATTTATTACATAGTATCTTTATTGTCCTCATAAATGCCTTTCAACTACCTTTTTTCTGATATCAAGTTCTGAGGATATTATTCTTAACTAAAATTAACCTATGTTTAACTGGAATTAATTATTTAAACCAAGATTTACGTTTTTGGGTCAAATAATAAATATAACCTACTATCATATTTAAAATTTAGTAATTACAACATAAAAACTTTGTAACCCTATTTAATATAACTTGAATTCCTATTTAAAAGCCTAATAAAACTCCAATGACAAAGTAGATAAAATATAATAAAGAAAAAATACAAAATATTGTGAGCATGTAATTTTTGCCCTATTGGAAATACTCCTACAAAATTAAAGAAATAGATTTTTCCAAATTTGTTTTCAATTTTATAGGATTTTTGTAAGTTTTATTATTTGTTTGCATCTTTTGTGCACGTTTAATTCTGTTAAAATTATGAAAAATGCCCCAAAATGTTAAAAATACCATGCATTGCATATTAAATTTTGTTTTCATATTTTAAGATTAATTGGCTAATTAATTACTTTATTAAAATGAAATCACAAAAATATTGTTCATTTTTACATTTTTAGCTTTTAATATTAGATTAGTAATTTCCTCTTTATTAATTTAGGATTAACTAATTATGTAAATATTATAAATAGGTAATTAGTCTGATTTTATAGTTTAGATTAATTTAGGATTTAATTTAGGACATAATTAATTTAATTAAGGTTTAAAAATTAAAGAAAAGAAAGGGAAAAATAAAGAAAAAGGAAAAAGGGTTTGTTTTTTAATTAAATCGGACTGAGCCAGCTTCAATTGGCCCAATATCAATACCATACCAAAATCCACCCCAAATTTTAGCCCCAAACCCGGTCCAAATCCCCACTAACCTAAACTACCCAGTTTCGACCCCAAGACCATCTCAGCCGTTGATCATTACAGATCCAACGGCTGGAAACTAACCATTCATTTCCTTTATAACTATCTCAACGATACCAACACTCCCATAACCCCCCCCTCACTTATCTCATTCGGCCTCATCTCTCTCAAAGATATCAAACCTTAGCCGCCCTTGAACCCTCGCCATCTCCGCCCTTCTCCGCCGCCCGAAAATCGCCCAATGGCTGCGGAGCACCTCTAAATCACCCCAAATTCATACCTTATAATCCCCACACTCCCTCAAACGTTAATCCATCAACCATTTCACCAAAAACCCCCATCAAAATCCTCCAATTTCAAATCTGAGATTTTACCCCAAACCCTAAACTGTTTGGAAAAATCCGAAAATCACACCAAACGACCCTCAACCTTCCCTCCCCACAATTCTACCATTGATTCCCCAAAAATTCCCTTTAATTTCCTCAAATCCCGGATCTAAGGAAAAAAACAGAAACCCTAATTCTTTTTTTTTTCTCTTTTCCCAAGTTTCTTCGGGTTTTTCCAGACTCGTTTTAGCTTAAAACCTATGTTAATCAATTGTTCTCAACAAGAACCATTGGTTAGCATATTTTGGATCTATTTCGAAGAGTTCCTAATTTGCCAGAACCCCTTAGGTATATCTTCTGCCTTCTTTTCTCATTTTTTTGTATTTGTTCTTGATTTTGTGATGTTGCATAACCATGGTTTTATTTTAGGTCGATTGTTTAGTTAATTAATTCACTGATTAGGCTATTATTTAACTTGTTCAAAGCATGTTTAAGCTATTAGAAATTGGCTTAGTTTCATAATTTGTTTAATCAATTGTATATTAATTAGGTTAATTTTTAGATTTCATTACATCTGTATTTTTGGTTCTTTGTTTTGTTACTGTTTTGCCATGCTTGCTTGTTTAAATTTAATTTTTTGTTTAGGGTATAATTAGACGAACACTTTAATTAACTGATTAGTTAGGCTGTTTGGATTAAAACTCCATGGGCCTTTGAGTTTAAATTGATTTTAGGATTGAAAAGTCGATAATCAACGCTTCTAAGGATACAATTGAAAATAATAATAGGATGTTCAATTCTAGAATCTTCTAAATTGTTCTAGGAGGTTCCACAAGGGTTTGAAATCAGAATTTAAGTCAGATTGGTTAAAATTGAAACAATTAGTACTTTAAAGGGTAAAATTGGATTTTAAAATGAGTAAATATCATAATGTTCTAGCATTGTACAACTGTCCCCATTTTTAGTAAGAAAAATGCTGAAATTGGGTTTAAAAAGGTTAGACAGTTGTTCAAATATGATGTACTATCTGACATTTAGGGAATTTAGGGTAGAATATTCTTTTTTGATGTTGTTTTTGTATACCCTATAAAAGGAACAGGTATTCCCTCATTCTATGGACATTATCATCTAGCATTAGGAAATTTTAAAAGGCATTTTTAAACACAAGGAATTCTGAAAAGAGTTGGATTTTTATACGGATTTCTATTCCTTTTTCTGAGTTTTCCACGTGAATCTGAAAACAGAAATAGCTCCATGTTTCCTAGTTCTTGATCCCTATAGTTCAACGTTGGTATAGAAATATTTTGGGGTTTTGTGGCTACTCTATTGCTATTGTTATCCTGCTTGTTGCTGTTTTCTTTCATGTTTTTTTCAGAGATTTATTTTCTCTTATCTTTTCCATTGTTGTCAAGGTACACATCTTGAACTCAGATGCTTGATTTGGATTCACTTTTATGACCTCTCATGTTTTGTATGTTTGTTGTGATGTAGTATTTTACATTTCATGTAAAAGGTTGTAAATGTTAAGTATTTGGAATGGAAGTCTGTCTTGATCTTGTTGTTGCATTCCTATCTTTCAATTACTTTAAAACATGTTATCTTGGTTAAGTCATATTCTGGTAATCTAGGTCGTTTATGTTCTGTAACTACTTGGTTTGAAATGATGAACGTTAAACCTGGTGTTTTAAATGCCTTATCCCGTGTTTAGTTATTTTGTTTTGATATGGATGTCCATGATTCCTTAAGATGTGTTAATGTTTTCTTTACTAGTATGTGGTGAACACTTCTACTTAGCCTAGTTCTTATGTGAATAAATTCAAAAAGAATCAGTTTAAGTGCAGTAAGTAGTATAAAGTTCAGACGTTTAAGTTGAGCTAGTTTGATCACAAGTTGTTCAAATCCATCCAACGAGTAGACTAAACCAGTAAAGCTGGCTCATGTGGATCTGTGGCTGCATTGCAAGCAAGCAAGATAACAAATGTATATGTTTTTTCTTTTAAACGTTCTTTTTAGTGAGAATTGTAATTATTATGCACACAAGATTACCCATGTAAAAACTATGCATGTTTAGGACTATAATGTAATTTTTGATCCCAAATGCCTTGCATTATTAATTGTATTTAAATGAGCTTCGAATTCATGTGTTGTAATTAATGTTATCATTGTTAGAAAGATCAGTAGTGATTTTCATTATTCTTGTGATTGTAATAATGTTGAAGGGGGGGTTAGGCTATGGGATAGACATTAAAGCCTAATTATTTTGCCTTTGCAATTCAGTCTTGGGCCAGACTTGTAAATTGGTCCAATTAGGAAAATTACCTAAACAAGTCTGGGCCCAGACAGATGGGCCTGGGTACTGAGCCCAAAAGCTTGGCTCCAACCATGAATTTATTTTCTAAAAGTAACACAATTCTAATCTTTATTTAAGGTGTTAGAAATCACAATAGTATAGTTATTTTATTTTTTTGAATGTAATGATTTTCTGATCTTATTCTTGTGCAAATCCAATTTGGGCTTAGATAAATATATGATTTGATCTCTTTGCTGCTGAAACACACTCGTCAGGCCCAGTCTTATGAAAATCGTAACTGGGCCAGTTTTGCAAGGGGTCATTTATCCCATTCTTATTTCCCTTTTGAGTCCACGACAGTTTAAATGCTAGATCACTTTCAAAAATCATTAAATTTCTCATATCTTCACATGTTGCCATGAACCTTTACAATAATCTAAAATAATTTAGGAAATAATTTGAACATCGTAGTTTACTTTAGGCACATAATTAAATCAACGTGATTATGGGTACGGTTCCCGTGACATAGTTATGATACCTAATTCTCAAATTCGGGTGTGCATTTCATGTGACCCGATCATAACAACTTTGAAAAATAATAAATAAACATGTCACAAATCGCGGGTGTATTTCATGTAGCGTGGGTTGCAATGTATTCCAAAACGGCAAGTGTACGATAATCGTGACTTGCTCTAGAAATAACTCCATAAATAAATAAAAGCGGTTATAAAGTTAAAAATACATAATAGGTTTAAAACATGTAATAAATCAGATAATTAGGCCAATTATTAATAGTTAAGCGACCGTGCTAGAACCACGGAATTCGGGAATGCCTAATACCTTCTCCCATATTAATAAAATTTGTTACTTAGTTTTTCTGGTTTCGCAGACTTTTAAATGAAGTCAATTTTTCTCGATTTGGGATTTTAAAAATAAAACGGTGACTTGGGACTCCATAATAAATATCCCAAGTGGCGACTCTAAAAATTAAATAAAATAATCTCATTTCGATTAATGTCACTTTAATTGAAAAAACTCCCTTATAACCTCCTCGGTTAAAAAGGAGGTGTGACAGCTCTGGCGACTCTGCTGGGGGAAAGAACCCAGAACTTTCAGAATTCGAGCTTAGAATAACTGTTATACTTGGATTTTATTTATTATCTGATATTACTTGTTTGGGCCTAATATGATAAATGCCGCTTTTTACCGCTTTGATATTATTTGAACTGTATATAAACTGTTACGAAACCCTTCTTCTCTCTGAGTCTTCTAAATCTTCTAGGAAGTGCACGCTGGCGTGACTTCTTTTCTGTTAGTCATAACCTAATTTAGACCGAAAATCGGATAAGTTACAAAGCTGAATGGCCTTTTGGTTACTAGTACATTGCCCTCTCCCCCGGCTCGAGTTGTCCGCTCGGGTAAGCCAAGTCTAGAACAATACACCCAGGTTTTAAACCTAGAATAACATAGCCTCATGCCGGATCCCTAGTAGGAACACTTGTTTGCATCACGTGCATTTGACTTTAGGGACTCAACATAGGGGTTGGGTCCGTCTAAGATAGGTGTACCCAAAAAATTAAAAGACCATCCTGATGCATTTTTACGTGCTACTTGTACATATATTATCTTCAGTTTGCATGTTGACCGGTTTCTAGAATAGGGAAGAAAAGTCAAGAAAAAACCAAAATTGAGGTGAGAGAGAGAAAATCACCTGTTTTTGAAAAATCCGGTGTTCAAAATATCCCGAAACTCTGCCAAAATTTTGAAAACAAAAAAGAGAAAAAAGTTATATTGAGCGTTGTCTCGCCCCGTCGGGATATTTCTGGCTATTTTGTATAAAAATGGCATCACCTAACTTTATTTATGATAAAAATGACAACATTTCATATTTTTGGTTATTTTGCAAAAGCGGTTCTCACCGGATGTGAGATGCGTAGGCAACCCTCATCGGGTCCAGCCCCGCTTTTGCAAAAATAACCAAAAATATGAAATGTTGTCATTTTTATCATAAATAAAGTTAGGTGATGCCATTTTTATCCAAAATAGCCACAAATATCCCGACAAGATGTCGGAAGGCCGTTTTTGCAAGAATAGCCACCAACGGTCCCTTTGTCAATTTTTCTCCACCTAGCAAACACAACCCTAGAATCTTCCCTTCTAAAGTGCTGAAGGGCTGTATTTACAAAAGTGGCCATGATTTTTTTTGAATTTTGTTTTGCAAAAATAACCTTTTGATTAGTTTCATAATTAAAAAAAAAAAGAAAAAAAAAACAAAAGCTCACATGTTTTAACCCAATCGCCTTAATCTAAATGTGTAGAATGAGTACGGTTCAGAATTTATCGGTGAAGGTTCTGACTGAGATTCCATTGGAACTCCACATGTGGTAGGAAGATTTGGGAAAACAGGGGCGAGACAAGGCCAACCGCTACCTGGGGGCACTCACTGGATTATTGAAGATTAAGCCTAGGAGTGATGTAATAGAGGCATTAGTAACATTCTGGGACCCCGCTCACAACGTTCTACATTTCTCGAATTTTGAGCTTACACCTACCTTGGAGGAAATAGCGGGTTATATTGGGAGTATAGAGGGTCTAAGACACAAATACTTGATAGCTCCAAGGGTCGTCACTCCCCAAAAATGTTTGGACCTATTGAAAATAACCAGGCATGTCCAGAATGCAGATCTGACTGAGGAATTTTCCACTTTACACTTTTTGTACCAGCGGTATGGACATTTAAGAGGATTGGATGACCCAGAAGGTGGACTTTGCAGTAACAGAAACAGATCAAAGTGGGAAATACATAGATGATTTGCTTTCATGGTGGCATTTTTAGGCCTCTTAGTGTTTCCAAGGGAGGACGGGAATATTGATTTGCGAGTAGCTGGAGTCATCAAAGTTTTGATTACTAATGCCAAGATCACCCTTGCGCCCATGATCATAGCGGAAATATTCCTTGCACTGACAGCCTGTAAGGTCAGAATAGAGTTTTTTGAGAGGTGCAATATGTTATTACATATGTGGATGATCGAACACCTTTGTCACCGCCCTCGATACATGAACTATGGGTCTATGGAAAAAAGCTGCATTGAAGAGTTTGGTGCCCGAGTGACTGGATTTGAAATACCAGAAGGGGTCAAAGATTGGATATCCCATCTTCATTCCATAACTGCGAATCAGATAGAATGGATACTGGGTTGGCTTCCCATTGATGAGATCGTATACATGCCTACCACTGGTCCTTACTTCCTACTAATGGGTCTCTGAAGCATCTAACCCTATGCCCCATGTCGGCTTCTGAGACAACTTGGAAGATGCTAGATAGTTCCCAAAGACGAAGATCTTAGTATTCATGTAGTTGAAATTCGCTCTGAGGCTCAATTTCCTGAAGAAGTGGTTCGCCAGATTTGGAGCGAATGCCAGTATCTGGGGACAAAAACCTGAGTGCGTGATTTATCCAGGGGTGAGGTTTCACCAGGTTATCTTGCTTGGTATGGGAAGAGAATCGCGGCCAATGATTAATCTAAAAGGCCAACCAAAAGGCCCCACATGTAAGAGTTTGTTGACGCGTCACAAGAACATTAGGCTTGGTTAACCATAGAGAATGAGACATTAAGTTTGATAGTAGTTTGCAGGTCATTGATGATGAAGGAGAGAAGAAAATTGGCCCGAGAAAACGAAGCCCTCCGAGCCCAGATTCAAAGGATGAAGATAGCTGCTGAAAACCCGGGAAGGAGCAGAACAGATGAAAAACTTATAAACGGTCTTAGGCGGAAAGTGTGCGATTATGGGGTCAATTTGGAAAAAGCTGAAGATGAATTGGAAAGAACCCAGGCAAAGTTGGCAAAGAATGCAGAAGAACGGGTGAAGTTTGTTCAACAGTTAAAAGGAAAGTATTACAAAGAAGTCACAAGTTTAAAGAAAAAGCTAACCACTCTTGAGAACGAAATGGGTCAGCAAAAACAAAGAACTTTAAAGCGGAAAGAGAGCATTGTTATGCATTAATGTCTCAATTGGAAGAAGGCATGCAGCAGTTACAAGAGCAAAACCATATGGCCACCCAGGTTTTAGAGGCCAGGTCTCAGCAGATTGGATTCCTACTCCAAGAAAAGGGCATCATTAGAGAAAGGATTAGAGGAATTGTTGATTATGTCATCATGAAATGCCATGAATGCGAGGATATGACCAGATCCATGTTCTTCTCTACTATGATGATTTTTGTCCGTCAGATAATGGACGACCTATGTCGCCTCCAAGAAGATATGGCACGCAGGCCCGAGGCGAGACACTTATGTATTCCTGATTTTTTTTTCGAGTTTGTATTTCAGTTTCTTTTAGAGTCTGTTAGTCTACTTTGAGTCTTTTGGTTTTTCAGTTCTTAAGTATATATGTCGGAGTCATTGTAATAGAAGAAAATCAGAAGTTTTTATTTAATGAAAATTTGAAAACCCAAAAAAATGTTTCATTCTTTTATTTCGCATTTATCCTCTAAACTACGTAATGATCTGATTCACGCGGCATTGTGATATGTAGGCAATCTCCATCAAATCTAGTCATAGCTATAGATGACTCGAATAAGAGAGAAAATGATGAAAAGAGGGCACAAGAAAAAGAGAGAAAAGAATGCAAAAGAGAGAGTGCAAAGAAAAGAGAGAAAATAATGAAATAGCGCAAAGAAAAGAAAAGATTCAAGATCTGGGAGATAACAGAAGCTGGAAATGAGACACGCAACCGTTGTAAAACATGTAGAAAAATGTTTAACTATCTAGGTGCATTACATTCCCCAACGTGTGATTCCCTATGTGTTAAATGTCTCAAACTAACCAGTTTGTTGTGTATGTTGTTTGAGATCAGGTTCTATTTTTAGGTGGTTGGTTTTGTGGTAACCTGGCTTCGCACCCTTACTTTACAAGATTTAAAGGGATTGTTGAAATGACGTCAGAAAGTCATCTACCAATAATTAATCCCTTAGAGTATAGCCTGGTATTAGGGATCCCAACCTCAGAGTCAGCAACTGCTGAAGAAAATAGAATATTGCGTCTCCGCATATTAGAGATGTGGGACGCTTGGTCTAATGGTAGAGAACCGCCCAGTGCAATCCCTGGATTTCCCGAACTGATTCCCAGGACAAGTGGAACCTCCAATGTCCCTATTCCTGTAACCAACCCGTTCATCCCGTTCGGGTACCCCACTATGTCAGCTAATTTCACCGGTATGCCTTCTGAGATTTGCCCCTAGGCACCGTTTTTAGGAGTATCTTCCACGATATTCACTGCACCACCGGTCTCAACTACGACACAGCCAATAGTGCTTAGACCATGTTTTGAACCGTCTGCCTTCACTTTCCAAGTACCACAATTTCAACTGGACACGACTCATGTCACCCCAAATTCCTACCCTCAGCAGCCCCGGTATGAGTCTCCCATGGAACAAGAAAGAACTGTGAAGAACCCCGAGCAAGAAGAGATGACTCGGAAAATGAAAAGCATCGAACAATATCTCAAGAGCATGCAAAGCCTGAGTGGCCAGAAGAGTGTCACCTACGCTGACCTGTGCATGTTCCCTCATGTTCATCTGCCCATCGGCTTTAAGACGCCAAAATTCGAAAAGTATGACGGGCATGGAGACCTAATTGCCCATTTGAAAAGATATTGAAATCAGTTAAGAGGAGTGGGTGGAAAAGAAGAACACCTAATGGCTTACTTCGGGGAGAGTTTAACCGGAATTGCATCAGAATGGTATATGGACCAAGACATCTCCCACTAGCGCATATGGGATGACTTGGTCCGAGACTTTGTTAGACAGTTCTAGTACAATGTGGACATAGCTCCAAATAGAAACTCTTTGTCCAATTTCAAAAAGAAAGCTTTCAAGAGTATGCTATCAACTGGCGTGAACAAGCTACCAGGGTAAAATCCCCAATGGATGAGACCGAGATGGTCAGTGTCTTCTTATATGCCCAAGAGGCTGATTATTTCCAGAACATGATGTCTGCCATGGGAAAGCCGTTTGCAAAAGCCATAAAGATTGGATAAATGGTGGAAAATGGTTTGAAAACGGGTCGCATCATGAGCCAATCGGCTATAAGAGCCACTTCTCAAGCAATCCTGAGCGGGTCAAGGGGAGTAGCAAACCGGAAAAAGAAAGAGGAGGTAGTAATGATGGCTTTAAGTTTGAGAAATCCTCGTCAACCCTGAGGTTACTTTGGTTCCCCTTCCAGCACCCCGCAACATTACTACCCCCACCAAGATGCGGCATATGCCATGTCTTCTCATCCTTATATAGTAATGAATGCCCAGCCATACACTCAGCCGTGACAATATTACAATCAGAACCGAGCTCCACCTCAAAGAAACAACCCTTCTCACCAAGCCCCATATAATCCACGTCCACCACAAAACAATTATCCATATAATGCACGTCCCCATGAACCACCCAGAAAAACTAACTTCACACCCATCGGTGAATCATATTCCAGCCTCTTCCCAAAGTTGGTCCAAATAAGCCTGTTACAGCCCGTACCTCCAAACAGGCAAAACCCAGAGTCATCATCCTACCGACTCGGTACCAGATGCGCTTATCACTCAGGGGCGGAAGGGCACGACACTGAAAATTGTTGGACCCTTAAGAGGGCAGTCGAAAATCTGATAGAACTAATAACCCATTGCTGAGGGATGAGGAAGTCCCCAATGTAACTAATAACCCATTGTCGGCTTACAACAACGGCCAATCATTGGGATGATCTGTGAGGACAAAAAGTTTGACCCAGCTTTGAAAGCTATCATTGCCATCATCGATGTAGAAAAGAAACCCAAAGCGGCAGTTAAGCAATCCAAGGATGAGAAGAAGATCAACCCCAATCCCCAAAGCACAAAAAAGGCTGTGAAAACCAAGGCAGGGGCAGCACCTCCTAAAAAGGCCATTCTCTATGTTCCCAAGGCCCCTAGAAAGGAACAATTCGTGTTGAGTCCTCCCAAAAGGTTTGAGCAAAACAAGGTTATGTTGAAGGTACCAAAGATGTACGTACCAAAAGGGAACTTATGTGGCACGAGGGCGATAATTTCACCCAGGCTGACTAAGCCTGTGGTTATCAGTCATGCACCATAGAATCACATGAAAGACCCCACTGTCATCCCCTCGAACTACAATAAAGCAGTGGTCACGTACAAGGGAAAAGAAATCATGGGGGAAGTAAATGAAATGAACCAATCTGCGAAGTACCTCAACTTGGAAGAATTGAATAAGACCAAGCAAAAGCATTTTCCGCTTAAAAAGCTAGTCAGTGTTGAGGAGGCAGAGGAATTCTTCTGAAAGATGAAAACCTCGGACTACACTGTAATTGATCAACTTAGGAAGTCCCCCTCTTAGGTTTCACTTTTTTCCCTGTTGATAAGATCGAATGAGCATCAGAAACTATTGTTAAAGACATTTAATGAGGCATATGTTCTGGTCTAAACCACGGTTGAACAATTGGAAAGAATGGCGGAATGATTTTTTGAAGTCAATCGAAATGACTTGCCCCCAGAAATGGTTGCCCACAACAAATCTCTTCATTTGACCGTCAAGTGTGAAGGATACTATGTAAAAAGTGTCATGTTGGATGGCGGATCTGGGGTCGACATTTGCCCTCTCTCAACCTTATAGAGGATGGAAATTGGGACTGAAAGGATTAGACCCAATAATATTTGCGTACGTGCTTTTGACGGCATCAAGAGGGATACGATAGGGGAGATTGATTTGGTCCTAACCATTGGCCCTGTGGATTTTGAAGTGACATTTCAGGTTTTGTACATGGACACCTCCTACAATTTTCTCCTAGGAAGGCCCTGGATTCATGCTGCATGAGCTGTACCCTCTACTCTCCATCAAATGGTTAAGTTTGAACCTCAAAACCAAGAAATAGTGGTCCAAGGAGAAGATGAACAATCAATCTACAGGGACCCGTCAGTCCCATGCTTAGAAGCTAGAGAGGGTAGTGAACACATTGTCTACCAAGCTTTTGAGGTCATGGTCGCAAACCAGTGTGAGGAAGGAACCCCATGTCCTCAACCCTACTGATAAAACACATCAATCATGGTCACCAGTGAAATGATCAAACACGAGTACAACCCCAGGAAAGAGTTCGGGGTATCTTTGCAAGGCATTACAGAGCCCATCACTTTGACTGCCAGCGAGAAGTTCTTTGGCGTAGGCTTCCAAGATACAGAGGCCGATGTAAAATGGGCTAATGAACATAAGAACAATGGGTGGGTCCTGCCTCGGCTGGTCCCACATCTCACCAGGACGTTTGTTAAGCCAAGGTACATAGAAGAAAAAGAAGAAGATGCCTTCACGACCAAAGAAATTGAGGACATATGTGGGGCAATGAGGCAAATGTTATACGAGGTTCACATGGTCCAACCACGTGAAGGCTCAAGCACTGCTGAGGTGCAATATATGGGTCCAAATGCTAAGCTTCAAAATTGGAAGGCTACTTCCTTCCCAGTCAGGCGAGAATCCCGATAGTTCAGTCTTGCCATCTTTTCTGTATTCCGAGTTATTTCAGGGTGTAACTCGAATATTTTTAGTTTATTGTCCTTTAAATTCCGATGTAAACCCTCCTATCTTCAAATTCAATGAAATGAAATCAATATTTCATTGTCTTTGAATCTCTTTCTTTATTCTTTCTGATTTTTGTTATTTTTTCTTATCTCTCTTTTTAGTTCTAATAATGCGAACTTAAATAACATGACATGCTTGAGGACTTCATGCCCAGATCCTAACACGCTGTCTAACTATGAAATAATGAATCAAGAACCAGAATATGATGAAGATGAGGCTTTTAGGAAAATAAATTAAGAACTGAAACAATTTGAGAATAAGCCTAAGCTAAACTTAAATGAAACCGAGCCAATCAATTTGGGTAGTCCGGAAGAGGTCCAGGAAACCATGATAAGCATTCACGCTGATGAAAGAACTAGAGATGTATTGATCCAACTTTTGTTCGAATTCACAGATGTGTTTGCTTGGTCCTATGATGATATGCCAGGATTGAGTGTTGATTTATTAGTTCACAAATTGCCAACCTACACCGGTTATCCACCTGTCCAACAAAAAAAGAGAAAGTTTAAAACAGACATCAGTGACAAAGTCAAAGAAGAAGTCACCAAATAGTTGAAAGCCGGTGTGATCGGAGTGGTCCGATATACCACATGGTTGGCTAATGTGCTCCCAGTGCCAAAAAAAGATGGAAAACCCGAGTGTATGTTGATTATTGGGATTTGAATAAAGCAAGCCCCAAGGACAACTTTCCATTGCCAAACATCCACATTCTTGTTGACAACTGTGCCAAACATGAGATATAGTCTTTTGTGGATTGTTATGCTAGGTATAACCAGGTTTTAATGTAAGAAGGAGACGCAGAAAAGACAGCTTTCACCACACCCTGGGGAACTTACTGTTATAGGGTCATGCCGTTTGGTTTGAAGAACGTCGGGGCAACTTACATGAGAGCTATGACTGATGTCTTTCATGACATGATGCACCAGTCAATTGAGATGTATGTGGATGATATGATCATTAAATCTAGAACGCAGGACGACCATGTGCGGATCTGAGAATATTTTTTGAGTGATTGCGTAAGTATGACTTGAAGTTGAATCCAGCCAAGTGTGCATTTTGGAGTACCATCTGGGAAACTTTTGGGGTTTATAGTCAGTCGTAGGGGCATCGAGTTAGATCCAACAAAGATAAAGTCTATTCAGGATTTTCCACCTCCGAGAACCAAAAAAGAGGTTATGAGTTTGTTGGGAAGGTTGAATGACATCAGCAGATTCATTGCACAGCTAGCTACCACCTGCGAGCCCATATTCAAGCTATTAAAGAAAGATGAGACAATTAGATGGATAGATGAGTGTCAAGAAGCTTTCGACAAAATCAAAGAATATCTGCCAAATCCGCCGGTGTTGGTTCCACCCGAGCCTGGAAGCCCTTTGTTCTTGTACTTGATAGTGTTGGAGAATTCTTTTGGATGTGTTCTCGGGAAACATGATGCGACCGGGAAGAAAGAACAAGCCATATACTACTTGAGCAAGAAGTTCACTAGTTTTGAAGCCAAGTACACTTTGTTGGAAAGAACTTGTTGTGCCCTAACTTGGGTCTCTCAGAAGCTTAGGCATTACTTGTTGGCTTATACCACCTATCTCATAACCATATTGGATCCTTTGAAGTACATATTCCAAAAACCGATGCCCACAGGAAGGTTAGCAAAATGGAAAATCCTGCTCACTAAGTTCGACATTGTCTATGTCACCCGCACGGCGATGAAAGCTCAAGATTTAGGAGATCACCTAGCTGAGAATCATGCTGATGATGAATATCAGCCTTTGAGTACTTACTTTTTGGACGAGGAAGTAAATTTAGTTGAGGTAATTCCAGAAGGCACCAATGCTTGGAAAATGTTCTTTGATGGAGCGGCAAATGCAAAGGGTGTCGGGATTGGGGCAATTTTGATTTCGCCTACTGGTCAGCACTATCCGACCACAGCCCGGCTTCGTTTCTTCTGTATGAACAACACTGCCGAGTATGAAGCTTGCATATGGGTATGAACATGGCAGTTGATCTGGATGTGGAGGAATTGTTAATTATGGGAGATTCTGACTTGATTATTCGGCAAGCTCAAGGTGAATGGGAAACTCGGGACATCAATCTTATCCCATACAGGCAACATGTGGAAGATCTTAGCAAATGGTTCAAGTCTGTTGAATTCAGGTACATCCCACGATTCTACAATGATTTAGCTAATGCTTTAGCTACCTTGGCAACAAGGTTGCCATATCCGGGTAATGTCCATATCGACCTGTTGGAGATCCAAATCCGAAAAAGACATGGTTATTGCAATACGGTTGAAATAGAACTAGATGTTTAGCCATGGTATCATGATATCAAAAGGTTTTTGAAAACAAATGAATATCCCGAGCAAGCCAGTGGAGATCAAAAAAGAACTATTAGAAGGCTCGCCAGCAGTTTCTTTTTGAGTGGAGAGGTCTTGTACAAAAGAACTCTAGACCTGAACCTTTTAAGATGCGTGGATGCCCAAGAGGCTGGAAAAATCATGAATGAAGTGCATACAGGAGTATGTGAACCCCATATGAACGGATACATCCTTGCAAAGAAAATCCTTCGGGCAGGTTATTACTGGATGACCATGGAAAAGGATTGTTTCAATTTTGTCCGAAAGTGTCATCAGTGTCAGGTACACGGTGGCCTGATTCATGCACCACCTTCAGAATTGCATCCTATGTCAGCACCATGGTCGTTCGTTGCTTGGGGTATGGATGTCATTAGGCAAATCGAGCCAAAAGCTTCAAATGGGCAGAGATTCATCTTAATTGTTATTGACTATTTCACAAAGTGGGTTGAAGCAGTCACTTTCAGGGCCGTCACCATGAAAGCAGTGATGAACTTCGTGCATTCCAACATTATCTGTCATTTTGGTATTTCTACGACTATCATTACGGACAATGCTACAAATTTGAACAGTCATTTTATAAGGGAGGTATGCGAACAATTTAAGATCACGCATCGAAATTCTACCCCTTATCGGCCCAATGTTAATGGTGTTGTTGAAGCAGCAAACAAAAATATCAAGAAGATTCTCAGGAAAATGATTCAAAGTTCTAGACAATGGCATAAAAAGCTGCCTTTTGTACTATTGGGATACCGCACAACCGTGCGCACGTCAGTTAGGGCAACACCCTATCTATTGGTTTATGGCAATGAAGTCATAATACCTGCAGAAGTTGAAATTTCATCTCTTCGAATAATCGTTGAAGCTGAGATTGAGGACAATGAATGGGTCAAGACCCGTCTAGAATAGCTAACCTTGATTGATGAAAAGTGGATGGCTGCTGTTTGACACGGGTAGTTGTATCAACAAAGAATGGCCCGTGCCTACAACAAGAAAGTGCGGCCTAGAAACATGGAAGTGGGGCAGCTTGTTCTAAGGCGTATTCTCCCACATCATGAGGAATAAAAAAGGAAAGTTCGCTCCAAATTGGAAAGGTCCGTACATTGTAAGAAAATTGTTGCCGAAAGAAGCATTGTATTTAGGAGACATCGCAGGAAATGATCCCGAAACGGCTGTTAATGCTGATGCGGTCAAAATGTATTATGTTTGACCTTTTTACGCGGTTTTAGTACTCTCTAATTGGGATGACGAAGGCTTTCATTTCTCGCTACCCAAACACTATCAATCCTTTGCAAACCCTTTGAGCCGGTTACCCTTCTTTTGATTACCCTCTTTGGAACCGAGAAGTTGTGTTTAAAGTTAAAAAAAATAAAAAGATAAAGAAAAGAAAATCCAAAAACAAAATCCCCTGAACTACGTTCGACTTGATTCCGAAAGGATACGTAAGCACCCTCTCGCTGGGGTTCAGTCACACCAAAACAAAAATCCACATTTCCAAAAAGTTGAAACTGGGGCAGAAGTTACAATGATCCGGCAATAGTTTTTGCCTGAAAGGTTCCAAAGTTGTAATTCAATCCAAATTCTTTTCACCCCAAATCCTGTTCAAGTCCTTTCGATCAATCGGTTGAAGATGTTCAAAATTGGTGGATATGGTTACTTGGATCTGATAAAATCAAATCAGAGAAATAAAATGAGAGAGTCTTATTGGTAAAAACCCACACAGGCACCATAGGGCGATGGTAAGTAGAGAAATTGAAAATGAGAGAGTCTTATTAGTGAAAACTCGCAAAGACCACTATAAGGCGACAGTGAGAAGAGAAATGAGAGAGGTCAGCTGGTGAAAACCCGCAAAGGGTGCCACTGATCAAAAAGAGGATCCGTACAACCATCGGTATTGATAGAGTCTTGGCAAGGTTTCTCGGTTTTGAGGTATAGGTTATGATGGGTTTATGAGAGTTGGATGGTTTGCACAGATCGGGTATCTAGTCCAAGAAGCATGTCATTTCCATTGAAGTATGCATGCACTCCAGATAAGTCCTTCTTTCCTTTCCCCGAAAGGGATACCTCTCGTTTAAATTCATTATCCTGTATGTTGTTTACTTTTCTTTGAATCCCTTTCGGTCTAGTTATGCTCCGAAACTAATACAAAGAAAAGATGGCAAGATCGGTGTTAGAAACTAAGCATCTACCAAACAATATAGAGAACCGGATTCTCTATGAGTTTCCACTGAAAATACTAATGAACCAAACTGTATAGCGATCTGGTCCTATATTAGTTTGGTACAGTGCTAACTACTAATCTAGTATGTAAATGAGACTCAGGATAAGTTCCCACTATATAGAGAACTAGATTCTCTATAAGTTCCCACTGTAAGCAATAGACTGTAAAACCAGCTAGTATATGGAATCAGGTTCTCTAATTGTTCCCAAAGTAACTCGACAGTAAATAAAGAACACGTTGGGATTTTTGCGTGGAAAAATCCCAACTCAAGGGGACAAAAACCACGACCTATACTTGTAGGATTTCAACTTCACTAACTTGTAAACATCTATTACAAGCCACTTTGTAATAACTCTATTACAAAGGATTCAACTCAATTAACTTGTGGTACTCTCACCACAAGCCACTTTGTGACTCTCTAGTTACAAAGACTTTGACTAACTTGTGATACTCTCAGCACAAGCCACTTTGTCACTCTCTAGTGACAAAGACTTTAATCACTCTAACTTGTAATAACTCTATTACAAAGGCTTCACAACTCGACTAACTCTAGCTAAGACATAAACTTTAATGGGTTTGTGATTTTGGGTTTCCTAAAACACAACTTCTAAGAAAGAAAGATAGGAGTTACAAATGAAGAACAAATAACTAATACTCAACAAACCTAAGGACTTAACATATCTTCAATCTTGGATCTGATCCTTGAGGTTGCAGCAGCTTTGTTCTTGAGAGAGGGTGTTCTGGGACTTGAGAGAATATCTTCTTTTCTGATTTTTCAAGTCTTGGAGAATGTCTTGTGCCTTGCACCAGGTTTATACTCCAAAAGACATCACAGTGGTGATGTCAAATCTTGGTTAGTACATGCCTTTTCCAATGGGAAGTGACTGCTGCAGTGTCTGTTGTACTCTTGTATGTACAGTTGCAGGCAGTCACTTTCTACAGTTGCTTTCTAGCTGTACAGTTGACTTATACTTCTGTCAGGGGAACACCAAGGGATCAGGTCCCTAATCTGGTTCTTGTGAGTCTAAAGACACACTACTCAGATTATCTTGAGTCGATTAACTTGAATGATTGTACCAGGCATGCTTCAGGTCCTTTATCTGGGTCTCTCAAGAAGTAAGTTATTTTACCTTCCTTGATTGTATTTATACTTGTGTGACATCACTTACAATGATGTAAGAAAGGTAGGTAAAAAGCCTTCCACAGAAAGTTGACTGTTGCATTGTTCATGTACAATAGCATATGCATACAACAACTTTCCTACTAGAGAGTTGACTTCATGCAGTCTCCTCTGGAACTGGTAGGGACCTATTCTCTCAGCTGTTCCTTCCACTCTTCCTCATTTCTATCAGCTTTGAGTACCAGGTTTTTTTCTTTCTTTGGTTCTCTTCTTTCACTATCTATCTTCCCCTTCATCTCGTAGGTCTTCGGATTTCCAACCATCTCTTCTACGATCAGCTCCTGCAAGTCCTTTGATTTAGTAAATAGCAGTCACTTTGCTTTCCCAAGGGCTGGATCCCAACCTGGAACTTTGTGATCTGAAGGTCTTGTAAATGTGTAACAGGTTCTTTATCTAGTTCTGGATTGTAAGTTTGTTAGATCATCAAAATACAAAGTAAAGTACTTATGCCCAAGGTACTTGTAACCTATCAATTTCCCCCTTTTTTATGATGACAAACTTAGAATTGATATTCCCCCTGAGAACCAGATCTCCACATTGTTCCCCCTACGAATCAGCCTTATTCCCTATGAGAACCAAACCTAAGGAGTTGATCACAACTGGTTCCTCAAGACTGTTTGACAAATCATCAAAACTCAAAGTACTATAACTTATTAATTTCCCCCTTTTTGATGATGAAAAACCCAAAATTAATATTCCTCTTAAGAACTAAATTCCTCCCATGTTTCCTGCGGATCAGACCTATAATCAACATATTATCAGCAACATTCACCCTGCGAGGCAGAGCTATCTCTTGAGAACCAGAGAACCAGATTCCTCACATGTTTCCCTACATTATCAGCAACGTTCCCCCTGCGAAGTAGAGCTATCTTTCATGCACAACACAACATATCAATTCGATTATGTTCCTCCCCCATGTTTACACCTATATAACTTCCCCTTTTGGCATCATCGAAAGAATAACAGAAGAAGCACAACCAAAAAGAAGTTCAGCAACATTAACTCAGGCCACTTGGGCAACACAACATAAACAATAACAAGAACACCAAGTGAATGTCATTGCACAAAGTAGAGTAAATGCCCATAGTAGAGTAATTATAGTAAAAGCACAGTAGTTTCAACAAGACATAATATGACAATTTAAACAACTAAAGTACCAATGTCATCAAATATAGGGATCAAAAGAAGATAAGAATTCAAAGGAATTTGGGAGGAGTGAAAGACATGGATCACTAGGCAGGAGGAAAAGTAAGGGGCTAAGGCCTTGATGAGTTTTTCCATGTCTACGAGAACCTGGTGCTCAACCTATCTGAGCAGGATGAGCCGTCAATCAGATCCCCAAGAATCTCCCCAAGCTTCTTCTCATCAAGAACAAACTCAGTCCCATGCATATATAGCATCAGAGTGTCACATAAAACATAGAAGTTTTTAATTTTACTTCATAAACATTGGGTCTTGGAGGAACAAAGAGGTAATTCTATTTTTTGAACTCAACAATGTCAAGAAGTTCCTCCATTTTTTCAGCAATAACAGAGTCAACACTCTGCCTAACAACACTTTTTGAGACTTCAGTGTCTTCTACCTCTCCAAACCTGATAACTCAACCTTTTTCTTCTATAAGGAACCAGGTTCCTCACTTACACTACCCTTTCTATCCCTGAGCTGCCATGTGTCCCTCTTTTTTTTCTCAATCTGTTCACCCTTATCAACTGTTGCAACTTTCTCAGCCAACTTTCTTTTCTCCATTATATACATATATATATTCACAAATGGAGATTCTTCCACTTCATCCTCACTTCCACAATCACCACATCACAGGTTACACCACTTCATCATCAATCAGCCTGTTTTTCTCAATCCTTTTTACTAGATCAGAGGTTCATTTAAGCACAGAACCCAAGAGAAAAAGATCATTATTACAATTAATATCCTAAGAAGGATTTTAGGGACCGGGTCACTCATTCAGTTCCCCTCTTTTTCAGCACATTCACCCATTCCTCCATCCTTTAAGGCTTCTACAAACCCAGCAATAATTTTATCCTTACGCTCTAGAATATTAGATCTACCCCGTTCCCATTCAGTTAAACTCTCACCAAAATCTACCAAAGACTTCTTGGGGGTTTGATTTAGATAGAGTTAGGATTTTGAAAGGTGATAGAGTTAGGTTCACTTCTGACATATTTGGGGAGAAGGATTCTTTTTGAAATAAGGTTGATTTTGGTTTTGAAGAAAATAATCGGTTTTAGTTGGGTGTAAGATAAAGAAGTGCCTTTTTGGGGCAACGGGTCAGTTCAGAAAAGGTTTAATATTTTGGACTTCAAAAGTTAGGAGGAGAGGCAGGAGAAAGGCAGAAATTAATGACATGACACTTCAGCAGCTTAAAAGGCATATAAGTATTGGAGAGACTACTAACCTGAGTCACAAGAACGAGGTTCCTTGACGGTTTTTGAAAATTTTGAGCAAATACTCTTAGAAGTGCAATGTCACTCTTACTTGTTTTTGTCCTGAAGCTGCCATATATGTATACCTGTAAGAGTATAGATTTGAGTTAGATGTCACCGAAAAATAGTTTTTAGCATTGTACCTTTCCATCTTAACATAGCCAATCATTGAGGGACCAGGTCCTTCTGTTAAGCTTGATCAACCCCAACTCCAGACAATCTCTTTCAAAGTGTTCACTGCCAGCGCCTTGGTGAAGATGTCTGCTACCTGATCCTTCATCTTCCAGAACTTCATACAAATCAGAACCTTTTCAATATTGTCCCTGAGCAAATGGTATCTGGCATCAATGTGCTTGGTTCTCTTGTGTTGAACCGGGTTCTTTGCCATGTTGAGAGCACTGGTGTTGTTACATAAAGTGGTACACAATCAATGTATACACAAAAATCTTCCAATTGTTGCTTGATCCACAGTGAATGAGCACGAGGCAGCTGCAACATATTCTGCTTCAGCCTTTGAGAAAGCTACTGAGTTTTGTTTTCTTGTACAACCATTTCATATGTGCTTTTCTTGTTTACTAGATAGCCTACATAATCAGCGTCAGCATAACCAATAAGGTTGAAATTGTCCCCTTAAGGATAGTACAGAACCAGGTTCTGTGTGCCCTTAAAGTATCTCAGAATTCTCTTAGCAGCCTTCAGATGAGATTCCTTAGAATTTGATTGGAACCTTCCACATAATCCCACACTAAATACAATGTCTGACCTGTTGGCAGTAAGTTAGAGTAGGGATCCAATGATTCCCCTTTGATGCTTCCATATCAAACCTTTTCAAGAGCTATTTGATGTATTTCTGTTGACTGATACATGTTCCCTTTATGGACTGCTTCACTTGAAGACCAGGAAGACATTCAGTTCCCCCATCATACTCATTTAAAACTCACTTCCCATGAATTTAGAGAATTCTACACATAATGAGTCAGTTGTAGCTCCAAATATAATGGCATACACATAAATCTAAACAATGAGAAGGTTCCTTCCCCGTTTCTTCAAAGACGGTGTATTGTCAATCTTTCCTCTTGTGAAGCCATTTTCCAAGAGAGACTTGGATAGTCTCTCATACCAGGCTCTAGGGGCCTGCTTCAATCCGTACAGTGCCTTATCTAATTTGAATACATGTTCAGGATGTTCATGACGTTCAAAACCTGGAGATAGCTTGATATAGACTTCTTCCTTGAGAAAACCATTCAGGAAGGCACTCTTCACATTCCTTTGGAATAGGGTGAATTCCATATGTGAAGCAAGGGCAATAAGGATCCTAGTAGCTTCCATGCGAGCTACTAGGGAAAAAGTCTCATCATAACCGATCCCTTCCTCCTGATTGTATCTGTGGACGGCAAGCCTTGCTTTGTTCCTTGTAATATTCCCATGTTCATCTAGCTTATTCCTGAATACCCACCTGGTCCCTATCATGGTTCTGTCTGAGGGTCTAGGTACCAGGTGCCATACCTTGTTTCTTTCAAATTGATGTAGTTCCCCTTGCATTGCAATGGATTTCCCTGCACTCCTTGTTCTGTTACTTGTGGAGTACCTTGCATTGCATCTCCAACTCTTTCTTCAGCTTCAGTGGTAGTAATTGGTGTACCAGGTTCCTCTTGAGAAGTGGAAGAGGATGTTGCATTGTCTTTACCTGTCTCCTTGATCTGACTCATCATGTCAGCCTTGCTATTTGAAATATCAGATATTTCCCTTAGCACATGCATCATACATTCTGTGCTCTTTGAAATTTGAATTTCGCAGACCACCAACCAGGTCCTTCTTGACTAATTTGTTCAGCAGCGTGAAACTTGCATGACCCAGCCTTCTGTACCATAGCTCAGCATTATCATTAACATCACTCAGACAGCTAAGAACCCCTTGTCACATAGTTGGGAAATACCTAGTAAGCTATACTTCAACCTCTTCACGAAGTACGCATTTTCAATAGAGTGGGAAAGAGACTTCCCAATCCTTTTAACTCCTAGAATATATACCTTCTTGCCATTTTCAAGGGATACACTCCCTCCTTGCAGGGCCTTCAGTGAAAGGAAATCATTTGTTCTTCCAGTCATGAGCTTCAAGCAGTCGCTATCCATGTACCACTGTTGACTGCTCCCTTTCATTGTTCCCTGCACGCTAAATCAATGATTAGACTTAGGAACCCAAGCCAGCTTGGGTCCCTTAGAATGATAGAACGGGCGGATCAAACTTCTTTTTGCCCATGCAGGCAGTATATATCTTCTTTTATGGGAACTAGGTTCCCCATCAGTACGCCTCTTTTCAACAAAAACTTTATTTTTCTGCAAAGACTGAGTTTTAACTTTACAATAGTGCTTGTAATGACCAGTTTGACCATAGTGAGTGCACAACCTATTATCAGCCACAGTTACATACTTCCTATGGGGATTATTAGAGGTTTTAGCCTTTTGGAACCCGATGCCTTGCCTATTTCCACCATTACTCTTGTATATAGACGTTATCACATCAGAGGACTGGGTCCATTTTACTAACTTATCAAGATCATTTTTAACCCTTTTTAAATCCTCCTAAAGTTGTCTATTCTTTTCAAGCTCAACAACAAGACTTGTTTTAACTTTCTTAAGCCTACTCTCAATCTCAAGTTGAGCCTCTCTAGCCACTTCCTCTCCCTCAGTATTGTCCATCCATTTTTTTGTTTGTTTTTTCAACAAGTTATGTTCTCTATTTACTTCTTCCACTTGTTCCCTTAAATCTTCAATGCAAACTACCATATCATCCCTTTCTTGCTGAGTAGCTGCAATTTTCTCTACTAGAGTATTCTTTTCTTTGCTAAGGTTCTCTATGGTTTCCTTCAAGTCAACAACCACTACCATCAAATCATCTCTAGATTGTTCAGCATCTCCTAGCTCTATGATTAGGGCATCATTATCATTAACAAAACTATAATATGTATCAATTAGAATATTTGCTAATGACATCAATTTCTTCGAAGAGTAGGACTTCAGATTTCTCGGAACATCCCTGAAATTTACCTCATCATTGTCATCCTCTTTATCCTCATCGGACTAAGCCATCAATGCATACAATGAATCAAATTCCTTTGCTTAATTTTGCACTGCCATCATGGAGCTGCTTCCTGCATCTGGTTCCTCTTTTTATTCACTGGAGGAGTCTCCTCATGCAGCAGGAGCTTGCTTCATAACATTGTCAGCTGCACTTTTTCGGCTAAATCGTTTGTCAGGAACCGGATTCATTTTTGCCACTTTGTCAGAGTTGTGTTTGTAATACTCTTGTTTCAGAACTGGGCAGTCTTTGATTAAGTGTCCAGGCTTTTCACACTTATGACAGCAATCATTTCCTTTGATTTTACTACTGAAACTTCCTTTCTTTGGGATCCCACCATTTTTACCAACCATCTTCTGAAATCTTTGTGGTCTATTGGTTGATTAACTTTCCTCGAGGTTCGGTGGAGAAGCCATGTAGAACCTTTCTAGGTGTTAACCTTTTAGAAAGAACTCGCTCTGATACCATTGTTAGAAACTAAGCGTCCACCAAACAGTATAGAGAACCGGGTTCTCTATGAGTTTCCACTGAAAATATTAATGAACCAAACTGTATAGAGATCTGGTCCTATATCATTTTGGTATAGTTCTAACAACTGATCCAGTATGCAAATGAGACACAAGATAAGTTCACACTGTATAGAGAACCAGATTCTCTATAAGTTCCCACTGTAAGCAACAGACTGTAAAACCAGCCAGTATAAGGATCAGGTTCTCTAATTGTTCCCAAAGTAGCTCGGCAGTAAATAAAGAACACAGCAAATTTTTACGTGGAAAAATCGAAACTCAATGGGACAAAAATCACGACCTACACTTGTAGGCTTTCAACTTCACTAACTCGTAAACACCTATTACAAGCCACTTTGTAATAACTCTATTACAAAGAATTCAACTTAACTAACTTGTGATACTCTCACCACAAGCCACTTTGTCACTCTCTAGTGACAAAGACTTTAATCACTCTAACTTGTAATAACTCTATTACATGAAGTTGTGCTTGATTTGGATTCACTTCTGTGACCTCTCATGTTTTGTATGTTTGTTGTGATGTAGTATTTTATATTTCGTGTAAAAGGTTGTAAATGTTAAGTAATTGGAATGGAAGTCTGTCTTGACCTTGTTGTTGCATTCCTATCTTTCAATTACTTTAAAGTATGTTATCTTGGTTAAGTCCTATTCTGGTATTCTGGCTGTTTATATTCTGTAACTACTTGGTTTGAAATGATGAACGTTAAACCTGGTGTTTTAAATGCCTTATCCTGTGTTTAGTTCTTTTATTTTGATATGGATGTCCATGATTCCTGTAGATGTGTTAATGTTTTCTTTACTAGTATGTGTTGAACACTTTTACTTAGCCTAGTTCTTATGTGAATAAATTCAAAAAGAATCAGTTTAAGTGCAGTAAGTAGTATGAAGTTCAGAAGTTTAAGTTGGGATGGTTTGATCACAAGTTGTTCAAATCCATCCAACAAGTAGACTAAACCAGTAAAGCTGGCTCATCTGGATCTGTGGCTACATTGCAAGGAAGCAAGATAAAAAATGTATCTGTTTTTGTCTTTTAAATATTTTTTTTAGTCAGAATTGTAAAATTATTATGCACACAAGATTACCCATGTAAAAACTATACATGCTTAGGACTATAATGTAATTTTTGATCTCAAATGCCTAGCATAATTTATTGTATTTAAATGGGCTTTGAATTCATGTCTTGTAATTAATGTTATCATTGTTAGAAAGATCAGTAGTGATTTTCATTATTTTTGTGATTGTAATAATGTTGAAGGGGGGTTAGACTATGGGCTAGACATTAAAGCCTAATTTTTCTTCCTTTGCAATTCAGTCTTGGGCCAGATTTGTAAATTGGCCCAATTGAGAAAATGACCTAATCAAGTCTGGGCCCAGACAGCTGGGCCTGGTACTAAGCCCAAAAGCTTAGCCCCAACCATGAATTTATATTCTGAAAGTAACACAATTCTAATTTTTATTTAAGGTGTTAGAAATCACAGTAGTATAGTTTTTTTTTTTTGATTGCAATGATTTTCTGATCTTATTCTTGTGCAAATCTAGTTTGGGCTTAGATAAATATATGTGCTTTGATCTCTTTGCTGCTGAAACCCACTCGCCAAGCCCAATCTTATGAAAATCGTGACTGGGCCAGTTTTCCAAAGGGTCATTTAGCCCATTCTTATTTCCCTTTTGAGTGCACGGCAGTTTAAATGATAGATCACTTTCAAAAATCATTAAATTTCTCATATCTTCATATGTTGCCATGAACCTTTACAATAATCTCAAAATAATTTAGGAAATAATTTAAACATCGCAGTTTGCTTTAGATGCGTAATTAAATCATCGTGACTATGGGTATGGTTCCCGTGATGTAGTTATGATACCTAATTCCCAAATTCGGGTGTGCATTTCATGTGACCTGATCATAACAACTTTGAACAATAACAAAATAAACATGTCGCAAATCGCGGGTGCATTTCATGTAGCGTTGTTTGCAATATGTTCCAAAACGGCAAGTGTACGACAATCGTGGCTTGTTCCAGAAATAACTCCATAAATAAATAAAAGCGGTTATAAAGTTAAAAATGCACAATAGGTTTAAAACATATAATAAATCAGATAATTAGGCTAATTATTAATAGTTAAGCGACCGTGCTAGAACCACGGAACCCAAGAATACCTAACACCTTCTCCCGGGTTAACAGAATTCCTTACCTAGTTTTTCTGGTTTCGCAGACTTTTAAATGAAGTCAATTTTCCTCGATTTGGGATTTTAAAAATAAATTGGTGACTTGGGACACCATAATAAATATCCCAAGTAACGACTCTGAAAATTATATAAAATAATCTCATTTCGATTAATGTTACTTTAATTGGAAAAACTCCCTTGTAACCCCTCGGATAAAAAAGAGGTGGGACACATTACGGAAAAAGAGCTACGGATCATCACAAGACTTGAATACTCATAAAGAGAGCCATCCGTATCTCCTTCAAAAGCCGTGAAATTAAACGTAATATCATTGAATATCTTACGTATAGCCTTATTCGACTTGTTCTTGATCCTCTCACCAATTGAATATCTTACGAATTCCTTGTCATATATGATTCGTGATTTCTTTTTTACTTGAACCCGAGAACTCGGCATGCTTCTTGAGTTATTCCATGATTTTGACTAGTGTTTCGGTTTCAACATACTAATGGGGAGAGAAAAGATGTTAGAAGCAAAATCGTGGGCCACCATATTTTTGGTTGTTATAGACTTAGTGGCAATGGATTTTTCAAGCTCAAATTCATCCCCTTCGAAAGACTTCAGGATCAAAAATGTTGATCATGACGATGCCATGAGAAAATCTTTTTTTGGCTTGGACAGGCACAAAAAGAAAATAAAACTAGGTTTAAGAAGGAAACTATCTCTGTATACGGTCAAAATTATCACACCTCCTTTTTTTACCTACACCCCGAAGGGTGCATAAGGGAGTTTTACCAATTAAAGGACCATCAAAACGGGATTTATTATTAAAAGAATTCAGAGTCGCCACTTGGGAGATTTATGGTGTCCCAAGTCACCGGTTGAATCCCGAATCGAGGAAAAGATTGACTCTATTTATCAGTCAGCGAACCAGAAATCCGAGTAAGGAATTTTGTTAACCCGGGAGAAGGTGTTAGGCATTCCCGGGTTCCGTGGTTCTAGCACGGTCGATCAACTGTCATATTTGGCTTAATTATCTGATTTTAGAACATTTTGAACCTATGTGCAAATTTTTACTTTTAACCGCATTTTTTTAAAGAAGATTTAACATCGTCTAAAATATGTCTTTGGATCGTACCATATGAAATGCACGCGCAATCCAAAACACATTTTATTCAACGTCATTAGGATTTGGATTTGGGTCACATGAAATGCACACCCGGGTTTAAGGAAGTCAATTATTAAAATAACGTGCCTAAAATGACTACGCGTTTGCAATTTGCGAGGGCCATGGAATTTTAACCAAACGGCATGCCTCGAATTCTAAGGATCAATAAAGATTAATTAAATGAGGGTCATGCAATTATCATTTTTGTTTGGCATAGCACACCTCAATTCTAAATTAAAAGGATTAATCAAACTAAAATTTGGAGGGCCATAACTATTATTATTTTTCTAATGTGGCTTGCCCCAATTCATTTTAAGGAAACTAGTTGAAGGAAAGGCATTGAAGGGGTACTAATTACTTAAAATCGAGTCTACTTGGTAGCTGATCCTGCGTCAAATGACTAAGCTATTAAACGAGCATTGTTCCAACAAAGATGCCCTCGCAAGGACGAAGGATGGATTTAGCAAAATTAAACAAATTCAAGTCCATGAAATACACAAGTCTTTTTATGAATGTCTTCTGAGACTTGGCCTGGGAGGAGCCCATTTTTAAATGGACGAGAAGATCCAAAAAAACATGTGACAAACTGCCAAGTCTGTCATGAGCTTCCTCAATTGGGCCAACGTTAGGCTCAGTTCTATGAATCCCCACATTCGTTCGACCAAATAAAACCAATCAGTTGAAAACTATAGGAAGACAAGGAATTAAACTAATGAAATTATTTATGAACTTCAACTAATTAAACAAACTCAACAATTTCTGTCACCTAGCAATCCAAGAGAACATCACCACCCCAAGAAAAATTAAAATTCAATTAAGAAATGATTTGAAAAATTCATTGGCACATAACCAATATCCAGCATGTTTTCCATACAAATCTTTTCATAGCAAACAATGAATGTGCTGACTAAATGCCATTTTGTTCAGTTTCATTATTTAACATGAACCACTACTAATTTCAAACTCATGCATGAAGTGATAACCTACCAACCGAACAGGACCAAATAAGACCCCAAAATTCAAGGCTTAATAGTTCCAAATGAGACAAGCATCAGGACCATTCCTGCTTTTACTCTTGTGACTCAAACACAGCAGTAGGCCTCATTGCTTGAAAATCAACACAACACTGCCCTACATCCCATAGGCTGGTCCCTAATGCTATCCATATCTCAATAGCAATGAAAGTTATACAACAAAAAATGATGATTGTAGCTTGAAACAGAGATAAGATTTAACTTTAGCATTGCAGTTTCCATAATCAGAAGGGTGAACAAGTCAACTATACTACAAAAGATTTAAACATTATACTCTCATCCAAACAAACGAACTTCAACTAACTTACAAACCCAAACTTGCTAAACTATGACACCGGGCTATCTTATAAATGAGATTAAAACCAGAAATATAAATGAACAACCAAAACATGTAAAGAAGGCATAAACTACATAGCAATCACAAGATCTTTGAAAGACAAAAACTGAATTTCAACATTTATCATTAGTCTTCCATGTTGAACATATATTTGCACTTCACATGCGATTCAGGATGCAAGAAGTACCTGGAAGTAAACGAAATAAGAAAAATGAAGAATCAGCAGTAATAGCAGTAGGCAATCAGCAGCAGTTTACAACCAGTTTCATACCAGAAAAATAAAATAACAGCCCAGGAAAACAGTTTTAATCCAAGTAAATGAACCAGAAGACCTTAACCCGACTTGATTTCAACTCATTTCAACTATCAGCTATCCAGAATTTGTTTCAGCCCTAAGGAAACTTCATAAATCACCAATAACTCAATGAAACAGTGTTATTCTTTAGAGTTCTCAGAATGTTCTCTTAACTCTTCTCAGTATTTTAGAGTCTCAGAATCTATGTATTTCAGAGTACCAGACTGTTCTCCTCCCTTTTTCAGTATTTTTAGAATCTCAGAATGTTCTCCTTTTTTAACTCTCTGTATTCTTCAGCCTTTTATAGGCAACCAATTAGTGCAATCCCCATTACGAGTATCTCTTCCCTATTTTAATTATCCCCACTGACTTAGTTTCTAAATTAATCAATTAGTGCCATTTCCATTACCAATCCCCTTTTTTATTTTAATTATATCCACTAGCCTAGTGCCTTTAATTAATTCAGTAATGCAATTTCTACCCTACCACTATTGAGAAGCTTCCTTAAGTTAGGTAAACACTTGAATTAAACTTACACTAATCAATTCTTATCAACAAGAAATTAATTAAATTATCATATTAATGTTAGTTAAATCGACTAAATGATTAACAAGATATGATCGATAATACCATTAAGGAAACAAATAACATATTCACAATCAACAAAACCCATGGACGGAAGCTATTTTAAACCTACGGATTGGTCGAGTTTCAATTGAAATCGACCAGAAAAAGAAAAAGAGATGAGGAAGGATGAATAACAGAATATTACTATTCGAGAATAAATAATAAACTCGGAAAACTTACCGGCCAGGCTCGAACTTGGAATTGGCACTCTGAATCAACCCAGAATAATACCAAACATTTGTTCTTGGTGGAGAACAAACGAGCGTCATTATTTTGTGATGAAACAGGCTTGAATAAGCCCAGAAATCCAACAAAATGACCTTTCATGCACTGGTCAGAATTTAGGGTTCTAAGGCTCGAACTCAGATTTGATATTCGAAGAGTTCTAGGCGAATTCGAAGGAAACTGAGCGGGTATTTGGCCTGAGGGGGGTTTGGGGGTTCCGGGGTGTAAATTTGGCGGTGAACGGAGCCGGTGCCGCCACCCTAGGGCGGTGAGGGTATGGTGGCGGCAGGTCTCTAGGGTTTGGGTGAGGGAGACGAGAGATGAGATAGGGGGTTCTGAGGGGGCGGGGTTCGTTTGGGCAATTATATACTGGGAGTGGAATTGGATCCAGGCTGTTCGATCAAACGAGATCAACGGCTTGGATCATCTGACTAAATGGAACGACGACATTTTAGACACCTTTGAGACTGGATCGGTCTCTGAAAAATGGGTCGGGGTGGGATACGAGCGATGGGGTGCATTCTGGACCGTTGGATGAACGATCTTTAACGGTTCAGATGAATGGTCGGTAAACGACGTCGTTTGGATGGTAAAGGGGCGGACCGGGTTGGGACGTGTTTTTGGTGTATTTGATTTGGGCTGGGGATTTTGGCCCAAATCTATTTTCCCCTCTTCTATTTAATATTTTCCCTTTTTCTATTTATTTCCCAAACTATTTTTTCAAAATTAAAACTAAAATCCTAAATTAAATTATAAAACCCAAATTAGCTTAAAAAATATTAATTAACTCTAAATAATAATTATCATAAATAATTAAATACTAAATTAAAAGAAAATCACAAAATTTGACTAAAAATACAAAGAGATGTTATTTTTTGTGAATTTTTCATTTTTGTAAAACACCTAATTATTAATTAATTCCAACAAATGTAAAGTTAAATCCTAAGTGCAGATGCTATATTTTTTGTATTTTTAATGCATTAATAAAATTAAATATGCACACAAACATATGCAAACAATCAGGAAAAACACATAGTAATTCCTAGAATAACACACAATTAAAGAAAAGACCTAATTTTGGAAATTCTTTTGGAGTAATTCATGTGAGGCAAAAATCACGTGCTCACAGCTGCCCCTCTTTACCCGGAAACATGAAGAGTTTTCGTGCAAAGATAAAGTGAGCGGATACGAGCGATTTTTGCCCGTTCGAATACTCCGTGGGAAGCATTTTTTGAAAGATTTGACCGAACCTCTGCTTCAAAGGTTTCCTACATATCCTTGGCTATAAAGGAATCAGGTCAATGTAGTTCGGGAAGTTTTGGGTAGCTGGGACTACCGTGGGACTGTGATGTTACTGTTGTTTTGTGCTGCTTTTACTGCTTGCTGACCTCCTTATTACACCTTACTTCAAAGGTAATACAAAAAGCTAAACTAGACTATGATCTATGCTACAAAGATCTACTCTATACTTCTCAAGCTTGATCTTGTGATTCTTGTTGCCTCATTGACTTGTATTTTCCAGCGGAAATTCCTTTGCTGCTGACTTGAATTGTATTTTTGAGATGCTTTCTCTTTCCTCCAGGCGGGCACCTCATGTTGAACCTTTAAACGTCTTCCTTTGACCATTGTTGTCTATCCTCTATTCTACAGGCGGGCTCCTGATTACTCGAACTTGAATTGCTTCTTCCCTTCGTTCTCCAGGCGGGCTCCTGACTACTTGAAATTTGAATTGTATTCCTTTGTTCTCCAGGTGGGCTCTTGATTGCTGAAACTCGAAATGTATTCCCTTGTTCTCCAGGCGGGCTCCTAATTGCTGAACTTGAAATTTATTCCCTTGTTCTCCAGGTGGGCTCCTGATTTCAATAAAATAGACAAAACAAAGAAAATTTTTTGCCTCAATTTGGTAGTTGGACACATATGTGGGTGTTAACCCGAATCATATTACCAAATATCAATAAGAACGTGAAAGCTGAAACTTGAATTGTACTCCCTTGCTCTCCAGGGGCGCCTGATTGCTGAACTTGAAATGTATTCCCTTGTTCTCCAGGTGGGCTCCTGATTACTGAAACTTGAAATGTGTTCCCTTATTCTCTAGGTGGGCTCCTGATTGCCAATACTTCAACTATTGTTCCTTGTTCTCCAAGTGGATGCCTGATTGCTGATATTTCAACTGTCTTTCCTTGTTTTCTAGGTGGATGCCTGATTACCAATACTTGTGCCAATCTTCCTTGAAACTTAATTTGTTTGCCCTTGTTCTCCAGGCGGGCTCCTGATTAATTGATCCTGAACTGCTTTTTGTCCTTAACATCTGTGTTGCTCTTCCCTGTTCTTCAGATGGGTATCTGACTTTCAACAAAATAGACAAAACAAAAGAAAATGTTCTACCACAGTTTGGTAACCGGGCGCACCTGTAAGTGTTAATTGAATCCTTTTACCAAACATCTCTAACAATCTGCAACCTACATCCCATTATCCAGGAGGGTCCTGAAAATCTCTAGCAAGTTTCCAAAGCTATATTATATTTTTTAGAGGTATGATTTTGTCGAATCTTGTTATTTAAGACAGTCTTAAAACTACATCCCATTATCCAGGAGGGTCCTGAAATTCGAATTAAAGCTTATCTTACGAATGACAATTTCAACGCTAAAATGTATTCTCTTATAACAACATTTACTTATCTAATGGAATGCTTAAAATTACTCTTATATTCCTTTTGGTGCACATTTGTCCTATATTTACTACTTATGATTGTTTTGGATTTTAACCTAGGTCCCATTTTTCAGGAGGGTCCTAAAGTTTTGAATTGATTATTGTCTTAAAAAATGAAAAATTCAAACCAGCTTATACTTTCACAAAGTAGAGCTTATGCTAGATATTGTACCCATGAATATTTCGAATTAAAGCTAAGTCCCATTATCCAGGAGGGTCCTGAAAATTTCCGATTAAATCGGGGAAAAAGGTGGAAAAAGATGGTGTTTCTGTTTGGGGAAAAAGTTGAGGAAGCAGAAAATCATAACCACCAGCCTGGGAAAGAAGAGAAGTCAGAATCTTTGTCCTCATGGGGAAAAAGTGGAAAAAGATGGTGTGTTTTTTTTTTGAGAAAATAAAGCGGAAACGGGTTCTTTTGGTCCCTTTGTTGGCCAGCTCCGAGAGACCGGGGCTATGAAGGTCTCCCAAATTATGCTGAATTCCGAGGCCTCTGGGGTAATGTCTAAAATATATCTCAAGCATGCAAAACTTCGAAACTCCACTTGTAATTCTGCTACTCATGATTACTTTAGATCTTAAACTAAGTCCCATTTTCCAGGAGGGTCCTGAGAATTCTGCGATCAAAACTGCATGGTACTTGCTTTCCTTACAGGGTGCTTCCTGAAACACATGCCATCTTTGCCCCTGTTTCAAATCAAAGAAAATCTTGTCAGTTAAAAATGTGGTGGTTAGTTGTGGCATTCTTGTGGGGGATGGTTTTCTCTTTGACATGCTTTGCTTCGACCGACTGCCTTGAACTGGTCGAGAATTGTTTTGACCTCCCGACTGATCCTCAACCACAGGATCCCCCAACTATTGTTCTCCCCTTATGACCTTTCTACCTGAACACGTACATCTCCCACAACATTACTGAACTATTCCACCGATATAACTTTTGCTTACACCCTATGTCCCACTTTTCATCATACTATCTCTAGCATGTCCTAGCCGCATTTTGCTTTGTGCAATTTTGAATCTGGTAGTACACTTTGACATTCCTTCTTATTTGTTGAAGCAAGGCTAACCTTGGAAGAGCTTTAGAGGAGTAAAATTAACAGCAATGAAATGCAACGATTTTGAGAATTAAGAATAAAGAAGAAAATCCAAATTTGGATGACTGTTGGAGATAGGAAAAGAAACTTATCTGAGTGGATTCACTGGCCCCAATGATCATGGTATGCATTTTGTATTAATCAGCCCAGTCTATTTAACCAATCTCCTTTCCAATTGTTTTACTTTGTGCTCCAAGATTTCCACAACCCAATTTTTACTTTCCGCCAACTTACGGACCTTGTTCGTCTTGCAGTGCCCTGAAGGGTTTTCACCTTACAAACCTCTCTCATTTGTTCATTCCTCAATTCATTGTCGCCTCATGGTGCCCGTGAAGGTTTTCACCAATAAGACTCTCTCATTTTTACTTTCTCTCATCTTTCATCGCCTCATGATGCCCACGAGGGTTTTCACCAATAAGACTCTCTCATTTTTTTTTTCTCTTGCTTAAACCGGAGTGTTGCCCCTGATATGAATTTTCTTTACTTGCTTGATTTGACATCTCTCGAAGACTGACCGGGAGGTCTTTCTTTGGACGTCAATGTGGGCTCTTTGGATATGTTTGGAAAGAAAAGGGTATCAAAAAGGCTTAAAGCAACTTAAATGGGTCAAAATTACAACTTTTGGAGTCTGATCTCTTACCACAATCACAACTTCTGCCCCAGTTTCTTGCTTAGGGATATTTTGATATTTTATCTTACTATGACCGAGCCGTGAGGCTGCCTACGTATCCTTAACAGGAATCAGGTCAAACGTAGTTCACACCTGAATTTCCTTGTTGTTATACTTTCTTTTTTCACTTCTTTTCTTTTCTCTTTTTCTTTTCTTTCTTTTCTCTCTTTTTTGTTATTGATTCCAAAAGAGGGGTATGAAAGAAATAAATAAGGCTCAAAAAGGGGGAACAAAGGGTAGAGTGTTTAGATAGCGGAACAATATGCCTTCGTCATTTCATTCGTCGAAACAATGCCAAGTACAAACAATCAACAATTATAACAAAGAAATCATACATAATATCTCTTGACTGCATCAGAATTGATAGCCATGTCTATGTATTTTCCTTCGATATATGTTAAACATAAAGCACCATTGGACAATACTCTGGTTATAATAAATGGCCCTTGCCAATTTGGGGCGAACTTGCCTTTTACTTCAGCCTGATGTGGAAGGATACGTTTCAGCACTTGCTGGCCCACTTCAAACTTTCGGGGATGCACCTTTTTGTTGTATGCTCTTGCCATTCTCTTTTGATATAACTGGCCATGACACACTGCTGCCAATCTTTTTTCATCAATCAAGTTCAACTGCTCCAAACGGGTTTTGACCCACTCATCATCATCAATCTCAACTTCAGCAATAATCTGAAGGGACAGGATTTCAACTTCTGCAGGTATTACTGCTTCAGTGCCATATACCAGCAAATAAGGAGTTGCACCTACTAAAGTACAGACAGTAGTGCGATAACCCAGCAACGCAAATGGTAATTTTTCATGCCATTGCCTGGAACCTTCTACCATTTTCCAAAGTATCTTCTTTATATTTTTGTTGGCTACCTCGACTGCTCCATTTGCCTTGGGACGATATGGGGTAGAATTGTGATGTGTAATCTTAAACTGTTGACATACCTTTTTCATCAAATTACTATTAAGATTAGCACCATTATCTGTGATGATCACCTTTGGGATTCCGAATCGACAGATGATATTTGAGTGAACAAAATTGACCACTGCTTTCTTGGTCACTGATTTGAAAGTTTTGGCCTCAACCCACTTGGTGAAATAATCAATGGCTACCATAATGAATCTATGCACATTGGACGTTGCTAGCTCAATTGGTCCAATGACATCCATACCCCAAGCAACGAAGGGCCATGGTGCGGACATTGTGTGCAACTCGGATGGCGGAGAATGAATTAAATCTCCATGTACTTGGCACTAATGACATTTGCGCACAAAACTGATACAATCTCGCTCTATGGTGAGCCAATAATAACATGCTCGGAGAATTTTCTTTGCCAGCACATATCCACTCATATGTGGTCCGCAGACACCCGAATGTACTTCGGATATGATAACCGTAGCTTATCTAGCATCTATGCATCTTAACAATCCAAGGTCTGGAGTTCTTTTATACAAAACTCATCCACTTAAGAAAAATCCACTTGCCAACCGCTGAATTGTTCTCTTTTGATCCCCCGTGGCTTGCACTGGATATATCCCCATTCTGATGTACTCCTTGATATCGTGGAACCATGGTTCGCCATCAAGTTCTTCTTCTATCATGTTACAGTAAGCATGCTAGTCTCGGACTTGAATATGCAGAGGATCGACATAAGCTTTATCCGGATGGTGTAACATTGATGTCAGGGTAGCCAAAGCATCGGCAACCTCATTATGGACCCTCGGAATATGCCTGAACTCCACTAATCTAAACCGTTAACAAAGATCATGCAAACATTGTCGGTACGGTATAAGCTTCAAATCTCGTGTTTCCTATTCTCCTTGAATTTGATGTACTAGAAGATTCGAGTCTCCCAAGACCAAGACTTCCTGGACATCCATGTCTGCAGCTAGCCTTAAACCCAAAATGCATGCCTCGTACTCAGCCATATTGTTGGTATAATAGAACCGAAGCTGAGCCGTACCAGGATAGTGATGTCCTGTTTCTGAAATAAGCACAGCCCCTATTCCAACTCCTTTCATATTGGCAGCCCCATCAAAGAAAAGTTTCTAGCCTGGTTTTTCAATTTGCTCCAGTTCATCAATATGCATCACCTCCTTATCGGGAAAATAAGTTTTCAATGGCTCGTACTCATCATCGACCGGGTTCTCGGCCAATGCTTGGGCTTTTATCACAGTCCGAGTCACATAGATGATGTCAAACTCTGTGAGCAAAATCTGCCACTTCGTAAGTCTTCCTGTCGGCATAGGCTTTTGAAAGATATACTTCAACGGATCCAAGCGCGAAATGAGGTAAGTAGTGTAGGATGACAAATAATGTTTCAATTTTTTAGCCACCCAAGTTAGGGCGCAACATGTCCTTTCCAGATGAGTGTACTTAACCTCATAAGCCGTGAATTTCTTGCTAAGATAGTAGATGACATGTTCCTTTCTGCCGGTGATGTCATGCTGCCCCAGTACACAGCCAAATGAATTTTCCAGGACTGTCAAGTAAAGAATTAGAGGTCTCCCTGGTTCTGGCGGAACCAGCACAGGTGGGTTTGACAATTATCCTTTTATTTTATCAAATGCTTCTTGACACTCATCAGTCCACTTGACCGCAGCGTCCTTCTTCAGAAACTTGAAAATAGGCTCACAAGTTGTCGTGAGCTAAGCAATAAACCTGCTGATGTAGTTCAACCTGCCTAACAGACTCATCACTTCAGTCTTGTTCCTCGGGGGTGGAAATTTTTGGATGGATTTGATCTTTGATGGGTCCAACTCGATGCATCGTCGGCTGACTATGAATCCCAACAGCTTTCCGGATGGAACACCAAATGCACATTTGGCAGGGTTAAGCTTGAGGTTGTACTTGCGAAGCCTCTGGAAGAATTTCCTCAAATCTCCAACGTGGTCGGCCTGATGCTTTGATTTTATGATCACATCATCCACATATACCTGAATCTCCTTGTGTATCATATCATGAAACACAGTAGTCATCGCTCTCATGTAAGTTGCCCCGGCATTCTTTAAACCAAATGGCATTACCCGGTAGCAATAAGTTCCCTATGGTGTGATGAATGCCATCTTTTCTGCATCTTCTTCATCCATTAGAATCTGATGATACCCGGCATAGCAATCCACAAAAGATCCAATCACACGCTTGGAACAATTATCGATCAAAATGTGGATATTGGGTAGTGGGAAGTTATCCTTCGGACTTGCTTTATTGAGATTGCGGTAATCGATGCATACTCTGATCTTGCCATCCTTCTTCGGCACAGGCACGACATTAGCCAACCAAACAGGATATTGAGTGACCCGAATGACCTTTGCATCCAACTGCTTGGTGATTTCTTCCTTAATCTTCACACTCATATCAGTTTTGAATTTCCGCAATTTTTTCTTGACGGGAAGAAACATTGGATCAGTGGGCAATTTGTGGACTACTAAATCAGTGCTTAAACCCGGCATGTCATCATATGACCACGCAAAAACATCTTTGTATTCGATGAGTGCTTTGATTAACTCTTCCCGGATCTTTGGCTCGAGATGGACATTTATTTTAGTCTCTCTGATATTATTTGTGTCCCCTAAATTGACGGCTTCTGTATCATTCAGGATAGGTTTGGGTTTTTCTTCGAAGTGAAATAACTCCTTACTAATCTCTTCGAAGGCTTCATCCTCATCGTATTCTGATTCGTAGTCACAATCTACTTCTTGAACTATTATTTCAAAATCAGATTGATGTTTAAGACTGGGCTAAGGATTCCTTATGCATGCCACGTCATTAGAACCAGCGTAAAAAGAACTGTACAGAAAAGAAAAGAAAAATAAAAAGGAAAACCATCAGGAATAATGAAGAAAGAGAAATTGCATTTCATTTAATGATAAAATATACAAGGTTTGCACACTCAAACAGACTGAAAGATAACAATCTGGATTACCACCCTGGAATAACCCAGACAAACTGAAGGAAAATCAAAATAAACTACCAAGACTCCTTTCGAATGGGGAGAGGAGTGGCTTTCCAATTATTAATCTTTGTTTCTGGCCCAACGAATTGAATTTCTGCGTTGCTAGGACCTTCACCACTTTCCACCATGTTCACACCGTCAAACAACTTCTCAAATCTTTCAACTAACTCCTTATCAAGCTCAATCATAGGATTGGGAATTGTTGTTACTGGGTGACTTCTGGTACCTGACTTGACAAATGATTTGGAAAGACGTGGGACTGGCTTTGGAAGGACCCATGCCTTCTATTTTAGCTTTCTAGCCCTTCTTATGTCTGCGGCAGTGGGCTTGAATCCTAGACCAAATGTTCCCAAGTTTTCAGGAAGGGACACCGGCTGTATGATGCCTTTCAAAGATGAGCCCAAACCTTTACCGAGTACAAAACCATTCTTCAACATCTCATAGGCCATCATGACCGATGCGGCGGTTATCTTCGAATTTGGAATGTATTTCCCCTCTGGGATCTTTTCAACTGATACTACGTCAAAGACCTAATATACCCATGGCCCTTTTCCATCTTCAACTTCGATGAAAGGTATGATGGCATCACTTTGGGCACACATATTATCCTCACCGTGCACCACAACTTCATGTCTGTCCCATTCAAATTTAACCATTTGATGCAAAGTAGATGGCACTGCCTTGGCGGCATGAATCCAGGGTCGCCCCAGTAAAAGATTGTAAGAAACTGCCACGTCTAATACTTGGAATTCCATAGTGAACTCAACGGGCCCTATTGTCAGTTCCAGTAATATATCGCCTACTAAATCTTTGCCCCCGCCGTCGAACCCCCGAACACAAATGCTATTCTTGTGAATTTTATCATTATCCACTTTCAGCTTGCTCAGAGTGGAGAGAGGGCAAATGTTCGCACTGGAACCATTGTCAACCAATATCTGGGTAACCATAGAGTTCTGATACTTCACTGTAAGGTAAAAGGCTCTGTTATGCTCATTACCCTCTACAGGCAATTCATCATCGGAAAAAGTAACTCTGTTTACTTCGAAGATTTTATTGGCTATTTTTTCCAAGTGATTCACGGAGATCTTATCAGGAACGTGCGCTTCATTCAAGATTTTCATTAAAGCTTGACGGTGCTCATCTGAATGGATCAATAATGACAACAAGGAAATTTGAGCAGACATCTTTCTTAATTGTTCCACGATAGAGTAGTCCTGCAGCTTTATCTTCCTCAAGAATTCTTCTGCTTCTTCTTCAGTTACAGCTTTCTTTACCAACATTGGATTATCTTTAGCTCTTCTTAACTCCTCGGGAGTAAAACACCTTCCCGAGCGAGTCAAACCCTGTGCTTCACAGACTTCTTCTTTGACTTCCTTCCCTTTGTATGTCACTGTTATTCGTTCGTAATTCCAAGGAACGACCTTGCTGTTGATTATTGGAAACTGGGTTACCGGCTTGATAATTACTCGATCTGCGCAAGCACCTTCCACGATTATGACAGGTTTGCTGGCAGCTCCTGGTACAATCACCTTTATCCCTTCTTGTTTCGTTGCAACCTTGCTTAAAGATCCCTTTTCAATTGCTACAGATGGCCCAACACTCTTTTTGCTCGACTTGAGCACCGACTCCCCACCTGCTGATTGTTCAAATATCTTGACTCCACTAGACCGAATCATCATGACAATCTGTGATGGCTTCTTGGGTTCCCCCTCCTCATGTACTATTTCAATCATATTTGCCTCCTGATGGGTTGGCATCGGATTCCTGTTGATATTGGGTGCCTCGGGAGCTTGAACTTCAATTCTATTGGTATCAATGAGCTCCTGTATCGCACTTTTCAAGTGCCAACACTTCTCTGTATCATGACCCGTAGTACCAGAACAATACTCACAGCGGACAGTATAGTCAAGATTCTTTGGATGAGGATTTGGCAGTTTGTACTGTATCGGCCTCAGCATATCCAACTGTCTTAGCCTATGGAACAGACTAGTGTACGACTCTCCCAACAGAGTTAAGGTTTTCTTTTTCTGCAACTTTTCACCCTTAAATGCTTGACTAGGCTGAAAACTTGGTTCTCGTGGATATGGATAAGTATTTTGTGGAGCGGGAGCATGCCATTGCGTGTGGGCAGGAGGTTGGTTGTATGCTTGTGCATGGTGGACGGAAAAATAAGGTTCTGGTGGGGGATAATAGTGTTGGGGTGGATTGTGATGGTAAGTTTGTTGGTGGGGTCGAGGTTGATTGTAGTGGTAAGGTGAGCCTCTAGATCCGGACCAAGTTCCTGTATCAATCATTGCCGCATCCTCTGTCTTCTTTTTCCCAATCCCTCCTATGCCGCCCTGAATAGCCTGATTAGTTGATTTGATGGCCGAATAGCTCATAATTTTATTTGACTTGTGACCTTCTTCTACCATGCCTCCCATCTTCACCACTTCGTTGAATGACTTCCCCACAACTGAGACCAGATGGCCATAGTAGGTAGGTTCTAAAGTCTGTAGGAAGTAATCCACCATCTCACTTTCCTTCATTGGGGGGTCTACTCTTGCTGCTTGCTCCCTCTATCGGAAACCATATTCCCTGAAACTTTTGCTGTGCTATTTCTCCAGTTTAGTCAAGGACAGTCGATCTGGAATGATCTCAAGATTTTATTGGAAGTGACAAGAAAATGCTTGTGCCAGATCATCCCATGTGTACCATCTTCCATGGTCTTGGCGGGTATACCATTTCAATGCTGATCCACTCAAACTCTGACTGAAGTAAGCCATTAACAATTCATCCTTTCCTCCCGCTCCCCTCATCTTGCTGCAAAAACCCCTCAAGTGGGCTACTGGATCACCGTGCCCGTTGTATAGATCAAACTTGGGCATCTTGAAGCCTACCGGCAATTGCACATTCGGAAATAGACATAGGTCCTTGTAAGCCACACTTACTTGTCCTCCCAATCCCCGCATGTCCCTGAATGGTTGTTCTAAGCTTTTGACTTTACTGAACATCTCTTCCTGTTCAGGATTTTTGGATGGTTTATCAGCTTCTATCAGGAAGTCAAAGCGAGGAGTATAAGAATGGGCTTTTGGAGCTGTGAAGGTGGGCTCCGAGGGGTAGTATTGGTTGTCTGGGGCTTGGAACATTGGCTCGCTAGGAGATTTATGAAGTGTAGATGGTGGAGGTGCTACGAAGACAGGAGTTACTGGTGGAGGAGGGTAGGGAATTGGTTTAGGGGGTGGAGACTATGGCGTATGAGAAGTGGTGCCCCGGTAGTGTTGGTAAATGGGAAAGCTCGGGGACAGATCAGTGACAGGATGATCTTGAGATTGAGTTGGGGGTAGGGTGAAGGTAGGGTTAGCCGGGTAAGCTGATGGTGGTTGTCCTTTAGCCCAGGCCTGATACATTTCGGCCATTTGTTGTTTCAATTTGTACATCTCTTCTTTTATGGCATTGACATCCAAATCTTCTTCTTCTCTCGAAGGATCGATGACACTAGTGTCTACATCTGGGATAGACATGATTATTTTGCTTTTGGACCTGGTTTGGTATGGGTGAGTTGACAGTATGCTAGGTGAACTAACTGCTTGAATTCTGGAAACAACAATAAAACTTGTTAGTGATTAGAGCTTAACATATAGGCAACCGCATATAGGAATGCAATGCACCTAAGCAATTAGTCCTTTCTATCATGCATTTGCTCGGTTGCTTGTGTAATCTCTGCTTTTCCTATTTATGACTTTTCTCTTTTATTGTTACTCACGCCTATCCTTATTCCCCTTTTTTCTTTTTCCATTTTATTCTTTTCTTTTGGTTGTGGTCAAATCCTATGGAGATTGCCTACGATCATGACCCCGCATGAATCAGACCGAGCATAGTTCTGGGTGCAAAAAAATGAATAACAAAATATTTTCAATTCTTCTCATAAAAAGGAAACCTTTTGCATTACAACGATTCAAAGCTAAAGAAAGGAAAACAACAGACTACAACAGAAAAAGAAAGGTACATACTCAAGTAAAATCAAGAATACATTAATGCTCCTGTTGCCTGCGGGACATCATTCGGTCTTGCCGCGGGCCTAAATGCGAGATCCCCTTGCAGTCGCCCCAAATCACTCATAACTTGGCGGACGAAAGTCATTACTGCAGCGAAAAAGGTGGTACAAGTCATGTCCCCGCACGCTTGGCACTTCATAATAATGTAGTCAGCGATGTTTCTGATCCTTTCTCTAGTTCTGCCTTTTTCCTGAAGCAATCGCCCTATCTGATGATTCCTGGCTCCTAACATTTGAGAGTCATGAAGGTGTTGATTTTGCAACTGATGCATTCTTTTCTCCATTTGAGCCATCAGATCATAACAGTGCTCCCTATCAGTTTTGAAATCTTTAGCCTGCTTGACTGCCTCATTCTCGAGAGTGGCTATCTTTCTTCTTAGGATAGTGATGGTCCCTTCATAGTTCCTCCTCTTTTGTTGCATAAACCATGCCCGCTCTTCTGCCTTCTTTGTCCATTTTGCCGGGATTTTTGCTAGACCAGCTTCAGATTTTTCCAGGTCTTCTTGATACTCGAGGGCTTTCTTTTTCAGACTGCTTATGAGTCTTTTATCAGCCCGGCTTCTTTTCGAGTTTCTGGCAGCTATTTTCACCTTCTGGATCTGAGCTTTGAGGGCCTCATTTTCCTAAGCTAGTTTTTTCTTTTACCTTTTTTCTGCAGCGGCTTGAACACCATTTTCAAACAGAAGCTCCATGACTTGCCTCTCCAACTGGCTTATTTTGGCCCTGTACTAGTTTTCTTTGGTCAACCAGTCTCATTGCACCTGTGCCCCATCGGTGAATTGTTGGACATGGGGTCTCTTTGCGGGCCTCTCAGGGACGTGGAATCGTTTTGCCGAACCAGACAATGTACTGAGGGTCCACTTCAACTCTAGCTAAATCTCGCACCATGATCTTAGGTTCAAGAAACCCACATTCATTCCATATCTGGAGAATTTTCCCTTCTGGAAATACGGCTTTTAGGCCCAGTTCAATGGCATATTTACTCAAATCTTCATCATTGGGAACAGTTTGAAATCTTCCTAATTGGCGCAAAACCCTAAAGGGAGCATAAGTTTGGATGCTTCGGATGCCCATTAAGAGGATATAACATACTTCAGCTGATGTGTACACTGCTTCAGTGACAGGAAGCCATCCGAATGCCCACTCAATTTTATCAGCAGTCAAGGATCTCAAATGTGTAAGCCAAGCTTTAGTGCCTTCCGGGAATTCATACCTGCCACTCGGCTTCCGAATTCTTCAATGCAGCTCAAACTGGTCAAACCGTAATTCATGTACCCAACCCGGTGGCAGAGATGTTCTTGCATCCATAATTGTAGCAACAGATTGCAGCCTTGGAAGAAATTTCCCCCTTCACGACAGATAGTCAAGGCTCGGTAGATTTCAGATAAGATTAGAGGAACCATAGTGTTGTTGGATTTCTTGATTGCAACATCGATCATTCCCACAAGACCTATCTCTATATTACCATCTTTTCGCAGACAAACCACAACACCTAAGAAGGCTACCATGAAAGCTAAACCCCTGTCTTGTCTCCCATTTGTCTTTATTTCCAGCATGGGTTAGACTAGTGTTCGGCTCTTCAAAACCTCAAGGGTTACCATATCGATGATACAAGAACTGGAGCGTGCAATACCCTTTAGATAAATTTCCGTCCTGAATATCCTGACTAATACTCAGCAAATCCAAAAATCTATGGGGGGATACCGGTCTTGGTGCCAATGGATTTCGACTTCTAAGGTTTCCGTTAAGGCCTGCATAACCCGCAACTTCCTCTAATGTAGGTGTAAGCTCAAAGTTAGAAAAGCGGAACACATTGTGAGTCGGGTCCCAAAGAGGTGTTAAAGCTTCAATTATGTCCAACCTTGGCTTGACATCAATAGTCCGACGAGGCCTCCCAGAACCTTTACCACTGTTTCTCTACTGCCTTTTCCTAGATCATTCCACCACATGTGGAGCTTTAAGGGATCACATTAAGGACTGTAAAGGGTTCAATTTTGTTTGTGCTCATCCTGCACATTTATTAAGGTGATTATTTTGACCCAAAAAGAAAAAGTAACACCATTTTTTCAAAAATTTCAAACTTGGCTTCGCAAATATGGCCTTTCAGCACTTCGGGGAAGAAGATTTTAAGGTTGTGCCTGCTAACTGTTTAAAAATGACCCAAGGTGGCTATTCTTGCAAAAACAGCCTTCTGGCGCCCTTTTGGGGACATTCGGCTTATTTTAAACAAGAATGGCATCACTCGACTTATTTGTTAAAATTTTGTTGTTTTTGGGTTATTCTTGCAAAAAGGGAAAGTTGGACCCGATGAGGGTTGCCTACGTATCCCACATACGGTGAGAATCAAACTGGCGTAGTTCGGGCAAATAAAACTATTTTTGAAAACAAAACTCTTTTTTTCATTTCATTTTTCTCAAAAAAAAAAAAAAATCTGGCGGAGTTTCAGTACTTTTTAGACATTGGTTTTTTTCAAAACAGGTGATTAACTCACTCAACCCTTATACCGCTATTTTCTTTTCCAATTTTTCTCTCATCATTCAAACGTCAGTCAGCATGCGAACCTAAAGCAAATAAATGCACAAGTAGCACGTAAAATATGCATTAGTATGGTCTTTAATTATGGGTACACCTGTCCTAGACGGACCCAACCCCTGTATTGAGTCCCCTAAGTCAAATGCACATGATGCAATCAAACGTTCCTAATAGGGATTCGGCATGAGGCTGAGTTATTCTAGGTTTAAAACCTAGGTTTATTGTTCTAGACCTAGCTAACCCGAGCGGACAACTCGAGCCGAAGGGGGGGCAGCGTACCAGGAATACAGAAGCTTTACCGATTTTGCAACTTGTCCAAGCCTCTTTCTAAAATTGGGATACGACTCTAACAGAAAGGAAGTCACACGAAGTGCACACTTCCCAGATGATTTAGAAGACTCAGAGAGAAGAGGGTTTCGTAACAGTTTTATATACAATTCAAGCAATATCAAAGCGGTAAAAAGCAACATTTAGCACATTAGGTTCAAATACGTAAAAATCAGATAATAAATAAAAGCTAACTATAGCAGTTATTCCAAGCTCGAATTTTGAACCCTGAACCAGAGATTCCGGGTTCGATCCCCAGCAGAGTCGCCAGAGCTGTCACACCTCCTTTTTCTACCTACACTCCGAAGGGTGCATAAGGGAGTTTTTCCAATTAAAGGACCATCAAAACGGGATTTATTATTAAAAGAATTTAGAGTCGCCACTTGGGAGATTTATGGTTTCCCAAGTCACCAGTTGAATCCCGAATCGAGGAAAAGATTGACTCTGTTTAATAGTCCGCGAACCAGAAATCCGAGTAAGGAATTCTGTTAACCCGGGAGAAGGTGTTAGGCATTCCCGGGTTCCGTGGTTCTAGCACGGTTGCGCAACTATCATATTTGGCTTAATTATCTGATTTTAGAACATTTTGAACCTATGTGCAAATTTTTACTTTTAACCGCATTTTTTTAAAGAAGATTTAACATCGTCTAAAATATGTCTTTGGATCGCGCCACATGAAATACACCCGCAATCCGAAACATATTTTATTCAACGTTATTAGGATTTGGATTTGGGTCATATGAAATGCACACCCGGGTTTAAGAAAGTCAATTATTAAAATAACGCGCCTGAAATGACTACGCGTTTGCAATTTGCGAGGGCCATGGAATTTTAACTAAACGGCATGCCCCAAATTCTAAGGATCAATAAAGATTAATTAAATGAGGGCCATGCAATTATTATTTTTGTTTGGCATAGCACACCTCAATTCTAAATTAAAAGGATTAATCAAACTAAAATTTGGAGGGCCATAACTATTATTATTTTTCTAATGTGGCTTGCCCCAATTCATTTTAAGGAAACTAGTTGAAGGAAAGGCATTGAAGGGGTACTAATTACTTAAAATCGAGTCTACTTGGTAGTTGATCCTGCGTCAAATGACTAAGCTATTAAACGAGAATTGTTCCAACAAAGATGCCCTCGCAAGGACGAAGGATGGATTTAGCAAAATTAAACAAATTCAAGTCCATGAAATACACAAGTCTTTTTATGAATGCCTTCTGAGACTTGGCGTGGGAGGAGCCCATATTTAAATGGACGAGAAGATCCAAAAAAAATATGTGACAAACTGCCAAGTCTATCATGAGATTCCTTAATTGGGCCAATGTTAGGCTCAGTTCTATGAACCCCCACATTCGCTCGACCAAATAAAACCAATCAGTTGAAAACTATAGGAAGACAAGGAATTAAACTAATGAAATTATTTATGAACTTCAACTAATTAAACAAACTCAACAATTTCTGTCACCTAGCAGTCCAAGAGAACATCACCACCCCAAGAAAAATCAAAATTCAATTAAGAAATGGTTTGAAAAATTCATTGGCACATAACCAAGATCCAGCATGCTTTTCATACAAATCTTTTCATACCAAACAATGAATGTGCTAACTAAATGCCATTTTGTTCAGTTTCATTATTTAACATGAACCACTACTAATTTCAAACTCATGCATGAAGTGATAACGTACCAACCGAATAGGACCAAATGAGACCCCAAAATTCAAGGCTTAATAGTTCCAAATGAGACAAGCATCAGGACCATTCCTGCTTTTACTCTTGTGACCCAAACACAGCAATAGGCCTCAATGCTTGAAAATCAACACAACACTACCCTACATCCCATAGACAGGTCCCTAATGCTATCCATATCTCAATAGAAATGAAAGTTATACAACAGAAAATGAAGATTGTAGCTTGAAACAGAGATAAGATTTAACTTTAGCGTTGCAGTTTCCATAATCAGAAGGGTGAACAAGTCAACTATACTACAAGAGATTTAAACATTATACTCCCATCCAAACAAACGAACTTCAGCTAACTTACAAGTCCAAACTTGCTAAATTATGACACCGGGCTATCTTATAAATGAGAAAAAACCAGAAATATAAATGACCAACCAAAACATGTAAAGAAGGCATAAACTACATAGCAATCACAAGATCTTTGAAAGACAAAAACTGAATTTCAACATTTATCATTAGTCTTCCATGTTGAACATATATTTGCACTTCACATGCGATTCAGGATGCAAGAAGTACCTAGAAGTAAACAAAATAAGAAAAATGAAGAATCAGCAGTAATAGCAGTAGGCAATCAGTAGCAGTTTTCAACCAGTTTCAAACCTAGAAAAATGAAATAACAGCCCAGGAAAACAGTTTTAATCCAAGCAAATGAACCAGAAGACCTTAACCCGATGATTTCAACTCATTTCAACTATCAGCTATCCAGAATTTGTTTCAGCCCTAAGGAAACTTCATAAATCACCAATAACTCAATGAAACAGTGTTATTCTTTAGAGTTCTCAGAATGTTCTCTTAACTCTTTTCAGTATTTTAGAGTTTCAGAATCTATGTATTTTAGAGTACCAGACTGTTCTCCTCCCTTTTCAGTATTTTTAGAATCTTAGAATGTTCTCCTTTTTTATCTCTCTGTATTCTTCAGCTTTTTATAGGCAACCAATTAGTGCAATCCCCATTACGAGTGTCCTTTCCCTATTTTAATTATCCCCACTGACTTAGTTTCTAAATTAATCAATTAGTGTCATTTCCATTACCAATCCCCTTTTCCATTTGAATTATCTCCACTAGCCTAGTGCCTTTAATTAATTCAGTAATGCAATTTCTACCCTACCACTATTGAGAAGCTTCCTTAAGTTAGGTAAACATTTGAATTAAACTTACACTAATCAATTCTTATCAACAAGAAATTAATTAAATTATTAGATTAATGTTAGTTAAATCGACTAAATGATTAACAAGATATGACTGATAATACCATTAAGAAAACAAATAACATATTCACAATCAACAAAACCCATGGGCGGAAGCTATTTTAAACCTACGGATTGGTCGAGTTTCAATTGAAATTGATCAGAAAAAGAAAAAGAGATGAGGAAGGATGAACAACAGAATATTACTAATCGAGAATAAATAATAAACTCAGAAAACTTACCGGCCAGGCTCAAACTTGGAATTGGCACTCTGAATCAACCCAAAATAATAACAAACGTTTGTTCTTGGTGGAGAACAAACGAGTGTCATTATTTTGTGATGAAACAGGCTTTAATAAGCCCAAAAATCCAACAAAATGACCTTTCATGCACTGGTCAGAATTTAGTGTTCTAAGGCTCGAACTCAGATTCGATATTCGAAGAGTTCTAGACGGATTCGAAGGAAACTGAGCGGGTATTTGGCCTGAGGGGGGTTTAGGGGTTCCGGGGTGTAAATTTGGCGGTGAACGGAGCCGGTGCTGCCACCCTAGGGCGGTGAGGGTATGGTGGCGGCTGGTCTCTAGAGTTTGGGTGAGGGAGACGAGAGATGAGATGGGGGGTTCTGAGGGGGGCGGGGTCCGTTTGGGCAATTATATACTGGGGGTGGAATTGGATCCAGGCCGTTCGATCAAACAAGATCAACGGCTTGGATCATCTGACTAAATGGAATGACGACGTTTTAGACACCTTTGAGACCGGATCGGTCTCTAAAAAATAGGTCAGGGTCGGATACGGGCGATGGAGCGCGTTCTAGACCATTGGATGAACGATCTTTAACGGCTCAGATGAATGGCCGGTAAACGACGTCGTTTGGATGGTAAAGGAGCGGACCGGGTTGGGACGGGTTTTGGGTGTATTTGATTTGGGCTGGGGATTTTGGCCCAAATCTATTTTCCCCTCTTCTATTTAATTCTTTTCCTTTTTCTATTTAATTCCCAAACTATTTTTTCAAAATTAAAACTAAAATCCTAAATTAAATTATAAAACCTAAATTAGCTTAAAAATATTAATTAACTCTAAATAATAATTATCATAAATAATTAAATACTAAATTAAAAGAAAATCACAAAATTTGACTAAAAATACAAAGATATGTTATTTTTGTGATTTTTTCATTTTTGTAAAACACCTAATTATTAATTAATTCCAAAAAATGTAAAGTCAAATCCTAAGTGCAGATGCTATATTTTTTAAATTTTTAATGCATTAATAAAATTAAACATGCACACAAACATATGCAAACAATCAGGAAAATCGCACAATAATTCCTAGAATTACACATAATTAAAGAAAAGACCTAATTTTGGGAATTCTTTTGGAGTAATTCATGTGAGGCAAAAATCACGTGCTCACAAAAATCATATGCCTCAAATTTATGGGCTCAAGGTTCCGTCCTAGGCCCGAGTCCGGGCGAGGTCATGTTCGAGACCGGTGGATCAGACTCGAGCTCGAAGATAGAGTGCAATGCCCGGATATAGGAGTTCAAGGAATACCTAGGCCAAGTATGCTCGACCCCGAAATAGTACCATTATGGATTTGTAACAGAATGAGCTAGATTTCTGCCACGTCCCAGAGATCATGGCGCAAATCCCAGAATAGGATTGTACGATTCCGTACTAGGCGGTTAGACAGCTGTACCAAGAATATTCCTTACTGTAAATAGAAATATACCTTATTTAGGGATTCCCCTATTATATAAGGGGGACCCCAAACATTTGTAACATCATCTAATCATTGAGAAAAGAATATACTTTCTATTTTTTGCCTACTGTTCATCAGAATTGTCCTTTAGCTTTACTGTTCTTACTTTACTTTTCTTACTTAATTGTTCTTATTGCCCTAAGCCACTTAGAGGTCACTAAGTTCGAGATCACTACGGCTGAGTAACATTGGTTTGATTCACTTCTATCTTTCATTTCTACTTCATATTTCTTGATTATTAATTGGTATTGAACTAAATCACGTATCTTTAAAACCACTAATCAAATTTAATTGTTACTCGTATTTTCGAGGTAAACAATCTCTAAAACAGGAAAACTCAATGTTTTGCGGTGGTATTTATATGGAGTTATGTGGTTTTAGAGCCAAACTTTTAAACATGTTTAGCTTTACTTTTTGGTTTTCAAAGTCAACTTAGTTTCTCAAAAAAGAAAAGAAAAAAAGAGAGAGAGAGATTGACTTCCATACACTAATTATGCAAAAGAATAACTCATATATTGGTTTCAATTTATAAAAAAAATTATATATATAGTATCAATCTCTAAAATACGTGATATCTATATACGGTGAAATTGGAGGGTCCCATTTCTCATTATCAAAGCACCTCGGGAGACCATCTCGAAGTCTCGGGGCTTCAAGGCTACGATCGAGATTTCTCCCTCGAGGTTCGTCGACACTCGATCTTGTGATAATGTCAACCACAGCCACGGCGGAAACAAGGAGTTTTCAAGGCATATAGCTAGGACTGACAGAACCTAGGGAGCTACTCTAAGACCCGAGTCTAGGTGTTATCTAGTGGTCACATCTCCATATCTTTGTCATTAACGCTTGTTGTACTATGATGGGATTTTCCTCATATATAAAGGGGATCTCTATCATTTTGTAAGGGTTGGTAGTTTTTCAGTTACTCCACAAGAAAAACATACATGAACTCTCTATCTCACTTTCTAAATACTCTCTTGATAGTATTGCTCTCATTTATTATCTCCACATTTGTTCATCATTTATTGCTTATCATTGGCTATAAAGAGCCTCTGTCAATCTCATTATAACTATTAGTCACATAGCAATTACCCTCGATAGCTTGTAGCCGAGCCCGAGATCAACCTGGAGGCCCCAAATCGGCAAGTCCGAGGCCCCCAAGTAACCAACCTATCGGTTTGATCATAGCTCCCTGCTTTACTTTATTTCGTCTCTAAATCTCATATACTTAGCATCAACTACTTAACAAACTAGCATAAAAATAGATCACGTATTTTTAGAGTCCCATTAATAAATTTAATTGTTATTACCATTTTCACGGTAAATAGCTTGGCGCCCACCGTGGGGCTAAAAATAATAGTGATTATTTTCTTGTTGGTTTCGTCCAATAACACAAGTTATCTTTCACGCTTTTTCTTGTCCAAGATCTTCGATTTCAAGTCAAAATGTCTAACTTAGTGAATGGAGGTGAAAACAACAATTTTGAGGACCACGGAGAGAACGATGTGGTTGTTCCAAGTGTTGGTGTGCCACCACGAAACCCTGAGGACGCACCGGACCCAATTCCAGTAGATGGGGTCTCGCGCGATGCTCAACGCATCGACGCCAGCTCACACACCAACAGGAGTGTGCACCAAGGAGATCGACAAGAAGCTCAGGAAACCCCGGCGAGGGAAGAACGGGAGGTTACCCTTCACGTTATTTTTGAAATGTTGCAGGCACAACAACTAGTTATTGCTCAGCTGCAAAGTCACTAGAAAACTCCTAGTACGGTAGCACCGGGGACAGCTCCCCCAGCTGAAAAAGTACTGGAGAGATCAAGCAATAACGGGTCGATGACCGATCCCGCCATCGTAAAAATGCTCGAGGACCTCACTAGGAGGATCGAGTCGAGGGAGAAGATGATAGAAGCCTACGACAAAAAGGTCGAAACTTACAACTCCAGGGTCAACCAAATATCGGGCGCACCTCCCTTCCTGAAAGGCGTGGATTCGAAGAGTTCATACAAAGGCCGTTCCCCGAAGAAATGGCCCCGAAACCCATCCCAAAGAAGTTCAGAATGCCAGAACTCCCGAAGTACAACGGGACCTCAGATCCCAACGAACACGTTACTGCCTACACTTGCGCGGTAAAGGGCAACGATATAAAGAACGACAAGATCGAGTTTGTATTACTGAAAATGTTCGGGGAAACACTCTCGAAGGGGGCCATGATGTGGTATCACAACTTGGCTCCTAACTCCATAGATTCATTATCCATGCTAGCAGAATCCTTTATAAAGGCACATGTCGGTTCCATCAAAGTAGCAATGAGGAAATCCTACGTTTTCAAGATTAAGCAAAGAGAGAACGAAATGATGCGAGAGTTCGTATCTCGCTTCCAAATGGAACGGATGGAACTACCGCTAGTCTTCGACGACTAGGCAGTGCAGGATTTCACTCAAGATCTGAACGAACAAAGCTTGGCGGCTTCAAAATAGTTGAAATAGAATTTGATCAAATATCCTGTCGTGACTGGTCTGACGTCCACAACCGGTACCAGTCGAAGATCAGGGCCGAAGACGACCAGTTGGGAGCCCCCTCGGGCTTAGTATATCCGAGCAGGCTCTTGGCGAAGGAGCCAAAGACAAACAAATAAAGATACCAACCGTACACCGAAGACAGGAGGAACGCCCCGAGGCGCAACTCACCTCGCAATGATTGAAGGATAGACCAATGACAGGATCCTCGGGGACTCATTAATAGAGCTAGATTCGATAGGAACGCAGGGCCAACGGGGGCACCTCACTTGTCAGAATAGAACTTCAATGTTGATGTATCGGACATCATGTTCGCCATCAATAAGATCAGAGACGTCAGGTGGCCCAGGCCTGTACAATCAGATCCTTCGCAAAGGAATCATAACTTAGTGTGCGAGTTTCACAACACTCATGGACACAGGACCGAGGATTGCCACCAACTCCGAGAAGAGGTAGCTCGACTACTTAACAAAGGTCATCTCCGGGAATTCCTTAGCGACCGAGCCAAAAATCAGTTCCGGGAAAGAGAGGCAGCCAAGAAGAATGAAGCAAACAAGCCACAACATGTCATCTACATGATCTTGGGAGGCGTCGATGCCCCGCAGGAACCCATAATGAGAAGGACAAAAATATCCATCACCAGAGAAAAGCGGACCTGGGGATATATTCCTAAGGACGCCCTCACTTTCAGCGAAGAGGACACCGAGACCTTGTCTAAACCTCACAATGACGCACTGGTAATCTCTTTCCTTGTAAATTCTTTTCAAATAAAATATGTACTCGTGGATCCAGGTAGGTCGGCCAACATTATCAAGTCGAGGGTGATAGAGCAGCTCGGACTGCTTGACCAAACCTTGCCTGCCACTCGAGTCCTCAATGGATTCAACATGGCAAGTGAAACAACAAAAGGAGAAGTGACACTCCCAGTCACCGTGGCCGACACGACCCAAAACGCCAAATACCATGTCATCGAAGGAGACATGAGGTATAATGCCTTGTTCGGATGGCCGTGGATACACTGCATGAGGGCAGTACCATCCACTCTCCACCAAATGATGAGATTACCAACGAAGGATGGAATTAAAACCGTCTACGGGGAACAACATACGGCGAGGGAAATGTTCCCGGTGCATGACGTGGCACCGGTACCCATACCTCCGCTCGCAAAAGAGCTAAAGGGTAATCAAGGCACACCCCCGATTAAGCCCAATTAAACGAAATAAAGGATCGTACTGCGTCCTCATAATGAGTGATTGGAACATATCGATCCTCAAAACATCGCCAACGCGTCTCACACTAAGGTATAGACATCTCCCTTTTCATTTCGTATTTCAGACTAACCCTTATGCAGGTGCCCAATCGAAAAGCAGTCAGAACATTAACCCAGCTCGAAGACCTTGAGGTTTTAAAGCATCTGTTGCACTCTTTTCCTTCGACCGAGTTTTTATCCCGAAAAAGGTTTTACCTGCAAGGTTTTTAACGAGGCAACATCTGCATGTTGCCTAAGGGAGATTCAACAAATGTCCGAGGCTTCTTTTGCAATCAACCTCGAACACTAAGGGGCATCCCCCGCCCCGAAGGTTATCCGCTCGAAAAATCCAAGAGACGCCGAATCGGGCCCCTATAGGAAAATGATGTACCGAGCCAAATGGTCGAACGAATCGTGTCCATATAGTCGGGCCCCCAACGGCAAAAATATGTACACATGTACCAAATAATTGAAGAATATTTGTTATCAAAGCATCTCACGCTCCAAAAGAGGCTCGGCACCTTTGCAAAAGCAACTCCTCCGTCGAAAACATCCCGAACACTCGGGGACTAGTGTCAACAATTCAACACCTAAACGACCTTCGGGTCGGGACTCAAAAATTGTAAGCCCTCAGATAAGGCAACGCGGAAATCACTAAACATCTCCAATGCCAGAAAGTACCCCGAATACTCGGGGACTGGCATCAAAATCTCAAAAAAAAAAAATGCACGGCCTCAGGGTCGGGATCTCCAAAATCGTAACCCTTCGACGAGGCAATACAAAGTTTGAAAAAAATGGCTCCCAAGTCAAGGAACTCTCGATGGCTCAGGGATTTCCGTCAAGTGCCACCTCCATCGACTTATCAAAACCCGAGGCCATAAGACCCCGAGCGGGTAGACTCGGTCCTGTAAGAGCTACATAAGGCAGTGATCATATCTGTAAGACCTCAAGCAAGGCATGAACAATACTTGTACCTAGTATCTAAAACTGTAAGACCTCAACGACATGTAAAACCTGTAAGACCTCAACGGCATGCAAAACTGTAAGACCTCAACGACATGTAAAACCTATAAGACCTCAACGGCATGCAAAACTGTAAGACCTCAACGACATGTAAAACCTGTAAGACCTCAACGGCATGCAAAACTGTAAGACCTCAACAGAATGTAAAACTTGTAAGACCTCACTAAAGGCATAGACTCGATCCCAAAGTTTTGGCTATATATCGAACTTGTAAGACCCCTAAAAGGGCATACCCTCGATATAGATGCCGAAACTACTTCACTCGGGACTCAAAGGCTCCAGCCAAACACAAGTGACTCCAGTCACATAGCTGTACCAGCCGAACTAACACGACTCGGGGACGCCCGACCGTCGCTACAATGCGTAAGAGCCATTTTCGCAAGCCTACACAGGGCTTTAAATTACTCCGAATCTACTTCGAAAAGAACCGGTTAAACAGGCTACCCTCGGCATAGGCAAAAGAGCTTCGACCATGTCAGCTCCAAATCACAGGCTTCGAGCTACTCAACCTCCAAGACAAACCTCCCGAGGTGCTCGAATATCGCCGCAAGTTACTCGAAATTAAGGTTCTTCCCAAACCGATGATGAGTCAGGTAAAATTTACTTCAAAAGTCCTTAACGAGGGGAAAATAAAGCTTACATAAATGGTCGCATTGACCAAGCGCGTAAGAGCCATTATCGCCAGACTAATGATCCTTAGGGCCACAGAAAAGGTCACATCGACCTAAAATGTAAGAGCCATTATTGCCAGCTTGAAATTTGAAAACTTGAGGGTCAAAATGAGCTTGAGTCATAACCCGATTCGGAGACTGGACCCAAAATAGTTAACTGCATATGCCTAAGGGCAAAGCATAAGAGCCATTGTCTCCAGCCTAATGAGCCTCAGGGCCATACACACAAAAGGTCACATCGACCTAAAGCATAAAAGCCATTGTCGCCAGCTTGAAATCTGAAAACTTGAGCATCAAAATGAGCTCAAGTCGTAACCCGATTCGAAACTGAACCCAAAATAGTTAACTACATATGCCTAAGGGAAAAGCGTAAGAGTCATTGTCGCCAACCTAATGAGCCTCAAGGCTACATGCATAAAAGGTCACTTCGACCCAAGGTGTTAGAGCCATTGTCGCCAGCCCGCATACATTAAAGGGTTGCATCTACCAAAAGCATAAGAGCCATTGTCGCCAGCCTAAAATTCGGCTATTCAAAGGTCAAATAAGCTCGAGTCGATGCCCGACTCGGGGACTGAGCCCAAAGTAGGTGGCCCAAGTATGTCTAAGTGAGTAAGAGCCTACGAGCCAATCCAATAAGCCCCGGGGCCACATCACTACTCTGAGGATTCCTACCAATGCAAAAACCATACCGCCTGGTCAGAATCGAGATAGAAGAGGATACGAAAGGAATAAAGCTGCAAGATTTTCTTTCATACACATGTGCGAAAAAGTACAATCTCCGTCTATAAACGTACTTCGAAAATGCTACATACATATGGCAAAATCTATGCCCCGCAGGGGCTACAGCCTGTCGGCCTCATCTTCGCTTTCTTCGGCATCGGGCAAAAGCAACCGAGCATCACGCTCGTCCGCCCTTGCTAACGTCAATTCCTCCGAGAGGGCGAAGCCCCTAGCACAGATCTCTTTGAGGGTCTTTCTTCGAGATTTGTAGCGAGCATATTCTTCAACCATCCCTTCACGGTTGTGGATCCTTCTCAGCTCAGCTTGAGCATCGACAGCGTCCTTTGAATATATCGCCACCTCCCGGCCAGCCTTAGTCCAGCTCATCGCAGCTTCTGCCCGAGCATCGACGATCTCAGCCCTGATTTTTGGAAGCTCAGACTCGAGCTTTGCAATCATTTCTATCTGAACCAAAGCATTGTCACAAGCTATGCAAAGTTGAGCTTCAAAAATAGGAACTTTGGCCAGAGCATCCTTCCCCTCTAAAGCCTGAACCTCCGTCCGAGCTTTCAATTCATCATGCTCATGCCTGGCCCAGCCAACTTCATCTCGAAGGCACTCCAGGGCCTCCATCTTTTTCTGCAACTGAAATAAACTAAGTATTAGCCCTTGGAACCAGGAGGCGGAATGCACACTCATCCGGGACAGAAAACTGCATGCTCCTTCAGGTGGTTCTCGTAATTCAGGCTCCGACCCACCTCATACTGCAAGTGTACCAGCTCGATTTCCTTTTCGTCACAAAGGAGCCTCAAGGATCTCTCCTCATCCAGAGCTTTCCGTAGCCTGGCTTCACAACGAAGCAACCCAGACATAAGCTTGTCGAATGCCTGCAAATTAAAGCTCGATAAGGAAGGGAAGGCGCAAAGCTCGAAAAACCTGTGCCAAAACTCACCGCAAAGTGAAGCCACTGGGCTTCCTCAAAGGCCGAATGCACACCTGCCAATCTAGTCCCTTTGGCCCTGAAAGAGCCTACTCTAATCAAAGCACGGTCGCTCGGTGTATGCAGCCCCGAGTTTCTAGCATCTCCCGAAATGTTATCAACAAAAAAAGAAGGTGACAGCAACAGAGAAACCCTTTTTCTAGAACCGGGAGCTGCGAACACGACAAGCTCATATGATGATTCCGCTCCGAAGCCCCGATCCCGCTCTACCTTACTTTGAGCGCCATCGCCCTGTGAAAGAACCTTTCGTTCATTGTTATCGTTCTTCAGCCCGGAAGTCGGCAACCCTTCCCCCTCTTTGGAGGAGCACGACCTCGCCTCGAAAGGGAGAGATGATTACGAAACTAGTTCTCGCTATAGGCAAAACTGAGAAAGCTCGAAATGCATCACTTACGTTTATAATTCCATTCCTCAGGGAATGGCATAAGCTCCACGTGGATAATGTTAGCGGTTCGCACTCGGATAAAACGACTCATTCATCCCCGATCTTCATCTTCCTCATCGTCAACAACAAAGGGCATGGTTGATTGGCATCGTAAGGTCAGCAGACCTCGATGGTGGAAGGGCCACTACAACCTGATAAGGTGACTAGGAGTAAAGTCAAGCCCCGCCTTCTCCGCGAAAAATCTCATCATCAGCACTGTTCGCCAAAATGACAGATGGATCTGCGCCAAGGTAACCCGATATTCTAGGCAGAAGTTGAGCACAACCCTGTCAAGGGGGCCCAATGTGAAAGGATAATGTACACATTCAGGAATCCATCGGCACGGTCCGTCATGCCCTCACCCGGGGGAAGTATCTGTGGTGCTACCTTTTCCTCCCATCCGCAGTCTTTTCTCACTAACCCAAGATATTTTTCTCCTATCAAAGAAGCAACCTTCAATGCATACTCTCGTTGGTCCTGAATGCAGAAGGCAGAGCTCTCCCCTCCATGTCGGACAGACCCTGACATAGCAGCCGTGGCTATGACGAAATTAGAGAACAAAAGCGGAAATATGTGCAAGTGCGTTAGTGTCGGAGTAGTGAAAGGCTGGTGCAGAAAAAGAAGGGCAACTGCTAAAAGTGGTGGGATCCCCTAAAGAGCAAAAAACTTCCACGAATATATTTGGAAGAAACAACGACGGTCTGTTTGCCTCAAAACCGGCTAAAAACAACATCGCCAGTCCTGAGGTAATACCCGACCTCGAGGACCTCCATCAGAATAAGGTTAGGCTCCAAGAAGCCAATAAAACCTTCTCCAGTCCTGAGGTGGTACCCGACCTCGAGGACCTCCACCAGAACAAGGTTAGGCTCCAAGAAGCCAATAACTTCTTCTCCAGTCCTGAGGTGGTACCCAATTCGAGGACCTCTTGTTAGGCTCCAAGAAGCCAATAACTTCTTCTCCATTCCTGAGGTGGTACCCGACCTCAAGGACCTCCACCAGAATAAGGTTAGGCTCCAAGAAGCCAATAACTTCTTATCCAGTCCCGAGGTGGTACCCGACCTCGAGGACCTCTATCAGAACAAGGTTAGGCTCCAGAAAGCCAGTGACACCATTATAAGACCCGAGGTGGTACTCGACCTCGGGGGCTTCAGGCTCCAAGGAAATAAGCATTTAAACCGCACTCGTATGGGCCTGGCCCCGGGGTACCGCCTGAGATCGGACAAACCCTTTTTCAAAATCTATCTACAGCACCCTAAGGCTATTTACGCTAAGCCTAGAGCGAGTTTCCAAGTGGTCCGAATTTGAACGAACCTCCATTCGGGGACTGCCCTCGAGAGATCAATGGCAGCTCCTGTCCACGGGCCTCCGAGAAAATTTTTTCTCAAAGGTTACCGCAGAGTTTAACTAATAAACCATGATTCCAAGGCCCAAAATGTTAGTTTCATTATACTCGAAGTCAAGGTCCCAGCGACCCGAGTCCATCGGCCCGATTCGGGTTCAATCTAAGGGATCGCAAAGGGTTCCGCGCAAGGCCATATTACTCGGCCAAAGGCCAAAAAGAATACTCGCACCCGGGTTTGGTATTGGCAACAGCAGACGGAGCCATGCATTCAGAGTCTCCACATATAGCAAACATCGAAGACAAATTGGAGAAAATATCTTCGTATTCATGAAACATTTAATTACAAAAGCCCACGAAGGGTCCTTACATATGATTACAAAGGTCTACGAGGGGTTCTTACACAGAAGCAAAGAAGCGAGAGGGTACACACGCAGTGAAAGCCTAGGACCTAATCTACTCTCGAAGATTCATATCCGGTATCAGCATCTCCAAGCTCCGCCCCCTCGAGCATACATCCTCGACGGTGATACCTTCGACTGCCACCTCCTATAGGTTCCCAGCTCAATCCCTCGGAGCAATATCTCGAAGGGCGAAGATGAAGAAGAGGAAAGCGGGAAGGCAAAGAAGAGGAAGGTGATACAGAAGAGGCAAAAAAAAAAGACATAGCCCGCCGAAGCCAAAGGTTGAAGATTCGGTGGGCCTCAACCCTACTCGCACGGCCGCTCCGGGTCCACCTTCCGGGATATCGTGCCGTGCGAGCTTAACGGCCGGTGCGCCATTTTATCCCTTGGGAAAAGACCCGAGGGATGAAGTGCAGCACCAGGCCAGGGTAGGAGAGTGAGTAGCGGTATGTAGTCCGAACACTTTCCCGAGCAGCGGTGTAGAGTCCAAATATTTCCCCAAGTCGGGACAGGCCGACCCCCTTCGTCTCGTCACCTCGGTTTAATGATGAAAGCAGTGATAGCCGTAACAATAACAACAACAACAACAACGAGACAGTGTAATCTCGGTCAGCACAGCAAAGCCCAAGTAAAGGGCCATGGCACGGCTGGTAAGAACGCCGCCATAAGATCTTAAGATCAGAAACCCCAGGCATGGCGGGTAGCAATAAAAGAAGGATAATGAGGATGAGAAGAAAGGAATGAAAAGATGTTGAGAAACACTTGAATAAAAAGTTAGCATGGAAAGGCCCCATTTATAGGGGATGATAGTGTGGCCTACAGTGCCATCAATGTCTTTAGAAGACGTATCGACAGGCGCAATCAATGTGCCATTGGAAATTGGATCGACGGCGATAAAGTCGCCTTGAAGAATGGGAATCGGTAGCATATTGAATGACGCTGAAAAGACAAGTCCATGGGATGTATCGGTTATCGTGGAGACTTACATCGTAAGTATGATATCGTCGGCGTAACATCACTGCGGGAAGTCCGAAGTGTTAGGTGTCAAAACCATTTGTTATCGCTCCTCTCTAAGAAACGCGGGGACTATCTATATACGGTGAAATCGGAGGGTTCCATTTCTCATTATCAAAGCACCTTCAAGAGACCGTCTCGAAGTCCCGGGGCTACAAGGCTACGATCGAGATTCCTCCCTCGAGGTTCGTCGACACTCGATCTTATGATAATGTCAATCATAGCCACGGAGGAAACGGGGAGTTCCCAAGGCACATGGCTAGGACTGACAGAACCTAGGGAGCTACTCTAAAACCCGAGTCCGGGTGTCATTTAGTGGTCACATCTCCATATCCTTGTCATTAATGCTTGTTGTACTATGATGGGATTTTCCTTATATATAAAGGGGATTCCTATCACTTTGTAAGGGTTGGTCGTTTTTCAGTTACTCCACAAGAAAAATATACAGGAACCCTCTATCTCACTTTCTAACATACTCTCTTGATATTATTGCTCTCATTTATTATCTCCACATTTGTTCATCATTTATTGCTTATCATTGGCTATAAAGAGCCTCCGTCAATCTCATTATAACTGTTAGTCACATAGCAATTACCCTCAATAGCTCGTAGCCGAGCCCGGGATCAACCTCGAGGCCCCAAATCGGCAAGTCCGAGGCCCCCAAATAACCAACCTATCGGTTTGATCGTAGCTCCCTCCTTTACTTTATTTCGTCTCTAAATCTCATATATTTAGCATCAACTGCTTAACAAACTAGCATAAAAATGGATCACGTATTTTTAGAGTCTCATCAACAAATTTAATTATTATTACTATTTTCACGGTAAACAAGTAGAAAATATGTTCTAAGACAATTATTTAGAGTGATAAGAAGAACAATACCTATCAACATTTTTAATATTAATTTAAATCTGAAAAGAGACTTGTTTGACTACCAAAAAATAGATTAAACTTTAAAAACTTTTTAGACTGTAAATAGATAAACTTTCTTTATTATTATTTCTAAAAATATGATTTTGTTTTCCAACGGTAGGATTTTGAGATCTAAAGGGTTTGTGGGGGGGGGGGGAGCCTTGAGTTTCTACATATAAAAATAATCGATATTTTCATGGTTAGATAAAACGAATAAATTTTTTTTACATTAAAGGATAAATTTATCTTTTCATGGTTCTTATATTCTTTATCGATGTGTATGGCTTTTGGAGAAACAAATAAATAGTTCAGTAACTTTTTTGTTCTGGAACAAAAAAGAGTAACTTTGCTAGATAAAATTTATCAAATTGAGTGACTATTTGAAGAATTAACTAAAATATTTTATGGTAAGACAACCCAAACCAAATCCAAATTGTTTAATGGTTACGACACTATTTCAACTTTATTGACCTCACACAACTTTAAGATCTTATATGATTATAGCAATCTGGAGATGAAAAATTAGGTTGTTTATTTGAATAGGGAAAGAAACTAAGATAAACCCAAGAGTGTAATTTAGAGATTAATAAAGTGAGTTGAGAATTTAAGATCTCATATTCAAATTTCAACGAAACAAAAACACAAGTAATTTATTCCTATTTGTCTGCGTGCAAACTATTCCAAATACCACAATTATCAAAAAAGTATGTTTAGGGAAACAAACTACTTTAACAATATAAAGTTGACATGGTTTACTCAAGTAATAAATATACTTGTCAACATCCTTTGCAAGGCATTAAGAAAAGAAAGAATTACGTATTTAACCACTTGGCATAGCAGTCCAATTAAAAGTGGTCTAGGTTTGAAGTCTTTATCCGGTTTGACCTAGGTTGTATATAATTTGAAAGAAACTTTTCGGTGTTTAGCCCATTATTAAAGACATACTTCTAGGGTTTTTTCTTTTCTTCTTTCTTCTTTCCCAGCATACTCAATCTCTCTTCACTTGCCTCTCTCTTCGTTCTCCCTAAATTATAGAACTTTTTTGTACACACTCGTGATAATCCTCGCATTCTATGTCAATTAGATTTCGATTTTTGAGTTAATTGACAAAAGAGAGGTTAAGGAACCACAAAAAAAATTGGCATATCAGTCCAAAAACTATCAGATCTGGCCTAAAAGTATCAGATCTTGCCTAAAAGAGCATCTCCGGCGACCTCGTCTCATATTTTCTTATTTCTCTTAGTTTTTGTTTCATCTTTTGCTACTGGTGAAACCCAGATTTGAATGCCAAAACCTCGACGGAAAAATGTAACACCAACAACCACCGAAAACTGTAATGTGGTGATGGACAGAAGGTATTTTCTAGTGTAAATTTGTACAGGTAGTATTTATACACACTTATACAATATTGTATAAATATGTATAAGTGTGTATATATGCATACAACGTTGTATAAATTAGATATTTAATGTATAAGTGTGTATATACATTGTACGTGTATAATAGGCATCCATGGATGTTTGACACTTTTCTTCTTTTTTTCTTTGTCTTATTTTTCTGGTATACATTATTAGAGATTGTATATACAAGTTTATACAAAGTTATACATCATTATACATGTAATGCACATGTGTAGTTAAATCTAAAATTAAAATTTTATATGTTCAATCTATATATAAATCGACTTTTCTTGTTGATTTATTTGCAAATTCATGAACGTCCAATAGTTTTTTCAATTTTTATTTTTTATTTATACTATTTGGAACTTGGAAAAGAAGAAAATTTAAGGTTTTCAAGTTGCATTATATATGAATTTGAATTTTTGTAGATGGAATAGGAATATATACAAACTTGGGGAAGAAGAATAAAAAATCACCGAATTTTCGTGCTTGAAGATCTGTAGAATAAAAAAAAATGCTTATTTTTCAAACTTTGGCCTGTTGTTAATGGGCTACAGATTTGCAAAGTTGTAACTGGGTTATTCTGCTGCAACGTATGTAGGTAAACTGTATTTTTGTGTAATTCTCCCTGAAGAAAATACAATTAAAAACACAACAAGACATTAAGAAGAAAAGAAAAACAAATATCGGAACCCCATAATTATAGCATATTTGGTCAAGCTTCTAAAATCAACTTATTTTGAGAAGTATTTTTCTCAAAAGAAATGGTGAAAAATAATTTGTGTTTGACTAATTAATTTGAAAAGTACTTCTGAGTATTAATTAATGTTTGACCAAACTTTTGATAAGTATATTTTTCTCAAAAGTGTTTTCAAGAAAGTACTTTTGGGGAGAGACAATTTTTTTCTGCTTCTCCAAAACTTTTGTTGTTTCTACTCAAAAACACTTTTTTTTCTTCTACTCAAAAGCACTTCTTTTTTTTACTCAAAAGTGATTTTTTTTTTGAAAAAAAGTGTTAGTAAAAGCAATTTTGGAGAAGTAAAAAAAAAGTAGGTTCTATCCAAAAAGCACTTTTTTGAAAAATATTTTTGAAAAAAAACACTTTAAACACTTTTAAAAGCTTGGCCAAACACTAATTATTGCTCAGAAGTACTTTTCAAATTAATTACTCAGACACAAACTGCTTCTCACCAAAAGTACTTTTAAAAAAAAATCTTCTCAAAATAAGTTAATTTTAGAAGCTTAGCCAAACAAACTATTAGTCAAACACTTCAACTTTGATAAAAACTTTTAAAGAGAGTACTTTTAGCCTCGGAGAAACTTAGGCAAACATGTTAATCTACCATGATCGGCAACAAAAAAAAGAAAAAAAAAAAAAGACGGAAGCTCAAGCTGGAATTTAAAAAAAGTCAAACGGGAAAGTTTGAATTACTGAGGTGCTTTTCGGCTTGAAGAACAAACATAGGTCTTCCCTTTCATTAAATTATCGTAGACATCCGTAATACAAAGTTCCCATAACCTCTGGGCACTCAAAATTCTTTTTTCCTCAAAGAGGGAAAAACAAAATAAATGAAGAGTTACTATTCGCTGCATCACTTAAAAGACCAATCTATACAGACCTGCTTACATTGAAAAAGGAAGATATATGATCATTACCTAGAATTTCCTGTGTACAGAAGCAATATCTGGCAATAGCAGGTTAAGTTACCAATGCGAAATCAAACATCTATACGTTCCTCGTGACCAGGTAACTGGTGGGTAGTACTTCTTTCTTCAACCACGCCACCTTATTATTGTAAGGATTCCAAAATTTCCGGATGCTGCAAAAACTTGACTCTGCCGATGCTACCAGGTATCAAGCGCACCAAAACTTACACTTTTCTTTCCTATCCTCTGAAAAACTCCATCGTAATACACAAATTCGAAGAAGTTTTCCTTGGTAGCAGACCAATTGCTTTACTTTCTCTTCATCCCAACAAACTTCTGACAGTATAGTACAGTTTCTCACATGATTTTGTAACTTTGCAGGTCAATTGAATAACATCAGTGCACAAGTATCATCTTGCCTTTGACGATTGAATGGAGAAGCCCAATGGCACATCTTCATTGCAGTATATGGAGGTGTATTTTCTAAGCTGAAATATATTACAGCTTCAAAGAAACAAGCGAAAATCCAGATCAGCTTTTAGCTGGACTAGTTTACAGCTTCGAAGAAAAGGACCTGCGGTTGCAAATGCCCTCTTTCACACATAACTAGAACATCATCCCAGCCACCAATTACCTGTATATAAAATATCCATAATAACAGAATCTTATTAAAAAATAAGAAAGAAAAATGAGAAGAAACAGAATATTACCTTCACGGTTTTGTCATCATACATGATCCACTGTCCACGATCACGACTGTAGGCAAAACAGTGATAATGCTGTCCATAGTAGCAAACCTGAAATAAATATCAAGCAATAAGATCATCCATCTTTAGACACATCCCACACCAGAATTAAATACACTTGTTAGAATACAAACAGAAGATGGTTCAATAACCAAAAGTACCTCACATAGTAAGTATTCCTACTCTACTTTTTTCGTACAACAAAGTAATCCTTATACTCAGCAACATGAAAGATATACTTTAGCTTAAGCATATCCAGATGAGCAAAGAAACATAAAGCTCAAGCATATTAGGATTAGTACAGAAAATATCCGCATAGGAGAAACCCCCCCCCCCCCCCCCAAAAAAAAAAAAGCTTTTATATTTGAGATCTGTAACTGGCCCAAGTTCAGACTGGAGAACCATATAGACAATGTTCTTGAAACAAACAAGATAATACCCAAACCAAAAAGAAGCTTTATATTTGAGATCTGTAATTGGCCCAAGCTCAGACTGGAGAACAATATAGACAATGTTCTTGAAACAAACAAGATAATACCGAAAAATGGAATAAAATGAACTCGGCCTGATCAAATAGTCACCTTTACTCATCTTCAAGAAAATAAGGCGTTATGTACAAAAAAGAAACAATCACAAAAGTACTTCTCTTCATGAAAGATGACAAAAAGTACTCATCAATTAGTTGAAATGATAAAAAAGAAGGATGAACCAGCTTGCACATGATATTTTAAAAGCAATAAACAATTGACATGGTTTTATGAACCAAGTAAATGAGCTGAAACTACAATATAACATTTACAAGAAACATGAGAGAGTTATCAAAATAGGAGCAGGAAATTGAGTATCTGAAATATGGATGGAGTTGAATATTGAGTTTCAGTGACTTGATTATATTTTGTTTCGAGCTAGTACAGAGAAATTTAAATACTTTAATGCCCCTAGAAATACATAGAAGGAAACAGCAGACAAAAGAATACCAAACATTTACCACAGAAACTAAGTAATGCTTGTTTTTCGGATCAAGACCGCGATAAAGGATGCCAATGTCCACTTCAGTAGATAAAGCTGATAATGTTGCTTTTATGTCATCTACACTCTCACAAGTATTCTGCCAACCTAAAACTGCATGGGGGGAAAACAAATTACATGAGAAACAAATATGATTCTCCGAAGATTCTTCCATCACCCATGGCAACCAAAATGGAGGGGGGCAGAAAATATAGTTACCCGTTGTGAAAACATGTGGCGGAGCAGAGAGAATGTGATGAATATAGTTAAGCTTCTCACATCCACCAACCTCGGGATCGCAAGCCAACTGATGGTTCATCTCAACAAGATTCAGAAGCTCATCAAACGAGCTTTCTGGACACATAACCTGAAAGAAAGAACAAAAAACTCCGTAAACTGTTGAGAAAGCAAATAACCCGCAATAACAGTAAAGCAAATTGCGCATTATCCAGAAAATGTCTTGCTGAACTTCAAAAGATTAATTTACTGAACGGAAACTAATGTGCCATCACAAAATTGCCTCAAAGAACATGCCTTCATTGTTCGGAGAGCGCTGGCATTAATATTATGAAAGAACGATGTGTACTTCAGATGTCTGGACTCCAATCCACAATTGTAGCAGTTCATCTGCTCAAAAATATCCATTCCGAAAAGAGAATGCACAATACAAGCACTACTTGAGCAATCCCAAGAGCCCATACAGCTGCTATCTGCAGATTCAGTATCCGAAACACCTGAGGTTGATATAAATGACCGATGTAGGCAATCAAATATCACACCCAGTACTTCAGAAGCATCATTCATTTGAGCCTGTGAGTCAATATTTTGTTAATTGAAATCAAAGAAGCTGTCTCCTAGAAATATATGAGGGTGCTCAACAGAGTTTCATATTACCTCCTGGAAGAAATTACTATCGGGATAAAGGTTGCTGAGGGCAATTCTCAAAGTAGAAGGAGCAACAGCCTCTCTTCGCATCTCAGTAGAAGCCATGCTCAGAGCAGTAAATATGTCATATAAAGCGCATACCACACATGGGTCACCAACATGATCATGCTCTGATGGTGTTCTTCTCAAAAATTCATCTCGAAATTGTCTTAGATGCCACAATGACTAAAACGGGGAAAAGAGAACACACTTGATATTCAAGAAATTTTGAAACACGATATACAAAGTGAACTAGCACTTGTAAACGCTAACCTGTATAATGACATTTAGAAAGCAATTGTATTCTCCAATTTCATTCTTTAGCCCAGTGCCATATACATCCATTTCATTGACATTCCCAACGCTTATTTCACCACCCATATCCCTGGTTTCAGAGAACATCCTCTGTGCCCCTGAACTTGCCTTCAAGGGTAATTTCTGATGTGCATGGAATGCGTCTGACATAAAAAGAGAGAACGAGGGAGAAGTCACTTGAACATTCAGGAGAGGGAAAATATAAAGCAGTTAACTCTTCAAGACAAATGGAAAAACCTAAGCCGCCACCACCACTTCTCAAGACTCAAACTAGCTTGCCATTCTCCTTCAGAATTCATAACCATTTGAGAGGGTCTCAATTTGAGAGAAGATAGGAGAAACAGAGGGTAGATAAGTAGTCCTTCTAATCATCAAGCTTAAGCAGTGAATTTGATACAGATAGGGAACATCGTAGACTACTAATAAAACAAAATAGAGACAGCCTAAGTTAACAAAAATTAAAACTATCTTGGGGAGCTTGTTATCGGCGAAGAAAGATAATAGACATACCAAGACTTTGGCGTACAGCTCTCTTAAGGTCAGCTTGGAACCTTTCTTCATCATCCTCCTCCACATGTAGCTGTCTCAATGTCTTTGTTCCACTATCTCTGGTACCATTCTTTTCTAGATCGAAATTAAATGGTAGTGAATTTAGTTCACTTCAACAGAGCAGAGCATAGAACAGTTTTGTAGTTGAATTTTAAAGGAAAAATATTGGCACAGCACATATTGCCACCAACCAGCTTGGCTCTTTTTCTTCTAATTTCTATAGAGGGGGCACCAGCTTGGCTCTTTTTCTTCTAATTTCTATAGAGGGGGGCAGTAAAGGGGATAGGATCTCAACTTGGCCAAATAACTCCAAATGTTTTTCTTTTATAAAAGTGACTCCAAAGATTTTTTAGCCAAAGGATCATAGAGCTGGTACTAAATTTGTTCTCACAGTTTAGCAACAGCGTAACATGCCAACTTGAGTATATGGTCAAGTAATGCGACAATTACAATATCATTCATCTGTAACCAAGATGACTTACTCCTCTAAAGTAAAACAATGAAGAAATGGAAGAGATGACTGGGGTGACCAATCACTGTTTCTGATACCAACAGTAAATAGCTTGGATGTTGATTTCTTTGTTTCAAATATTCAATTACTGTATGTGGTCCAACTTTACAAAAGACAGCTTATAACTGTGAATCGACCAATAAAGTACCAATCCTAGAAGCCGTCATAACATTTAAACCAAGTCAATCTATCTTTGATGAAATGAACAATGAACTCTCTGTTTCAATATTTAAAAAAAAAAAAATTACTTGTGTTTCAAGTCAATGGGTCAACAAAACGACCCTCCTCCTTTCTCCGGGCTTGGGACCGGCTGTGTTATAGAGAAGACACTAACTACGACACAGGCGGAGTTATCACGAGAATATCATTCTTCAACAATCCCAAAGCTTTTTCCAAAGTAATAGGCACTGCCATTGAGCCCACATTCATTTGCGCATATAGCAAACAACTAAACACTAAGTGATTAAAAAAAAGCAAGAAGGAATTTAAACTATAAAACAGACACTTCCTGAATGCAGTCACTCATGGGGTACGTTAAAGTCATCGAGCATGTATGAAATCCCCTTTAACATGCAGCAACAACAACTATTACACCTCAGTCCCGTTGGGGCCAGCTATATGAATCCTCACATCTTTCTTTAAGCTTATCTTATATCACCGTCATACCAAAATAAAATAAAAGTGAAAGTAAAAAAGAAGTTAATACACACACACACACTATAATAATAATAACAATAATAATAGTAGTAGAATTTCTTTACAAGTATAAGACCTATTCTCAACTAATAAGTATCACCTATATGAATTTTTTTCTTCCATTGTGCCCTATCTTGAGCTAAGTTTTCATTGATTCGAACCCCGTCAAAATGCAACTGTTCATTTTCATTTGGCAAACTGTCACTCAAGGGCCACGATAAGTACGTTTAGATTACTGGATATTTTCTGGAATACAGGAGAGTCAATAAGGAGTAGTAGAATTCTAACTGAATCCAAAAAGATCATCATTTTTATACACCTATACTAGAAGCTTTCCCTAAACTCTGAAGTAACTACTAAAGCATGTTAAAAGGTAGAAGACCAACAAGCCTGCGAAAAACCTACACAAATAAAAGCCAGAGAAATAAAAATAAATCAAGTATTGCTGCCCTCTGCATACGCCTGTCTTCTGTTTCTAGCAGTTTCTGGATGCTAAAGCAAAGACTAAACTCAAGCAAGCATGGAGGAGGAAACCCAAAAATTTCCAGAGAAACTGCCAACAGACTGAATGCACCAAGACATGGATTATATTTTTTGGTAAATAAGGGATATACATATAGTGCCAGGCATTGCTCAGCCCCTCTCTACCTTCAAAACTTGGCAAGGATTCAACCACAATATTTTCCACTTTTATTATAGGTAAAAAGGAACCAAAAAATGAATGCAAGGAAAAAAAGGTACACAGAAACTTTTTAAAGTACATAATTCCTATTTTACAACAATAAATGCTTTCTGAGACTACCAGCTTTTTTTAACAACCAGGAAATCTGTGATTCTGACACTATGAACTCCTTTACAGGTAAAAATAACAGCGACTAGCAGAAAACTGCAAAAGCATCAACCACCCATTCAAGTTGGAGAAGTAAAAGAGGTCACCATACAGAAACAAGAAGCAGCTAAATACATACTCACCATGTGAAGAATCCAGAGCTCTTGATTCACTAACTGCAGTATTTTCCCTTTCAGAAGAACCAGATTGATACTTCCCCTCACTAAATTTAGTCGAACCTTTCTGGCGCCTGCCTTTTCTTGCAGATCGTTTATCAGCTATCAATACACCATCCTCTGGACTCTCTTTGTTTGACAATCCAGAATAAGAGAAAAAATGATAGCATGTTCAGATGACATCATCCTAACTCTGGAACCTTGCGGTACAGATTACTTTGGAAGTATAAATTATTCCAGTCACTAGTCAAGAGCCATACCATCTCTTTGCGCCATTACTTCTGGAAAGTTCTTTGAAGGACCTTCTAAACTGTTTGGAAGTACATTGTTCTGCATCAAGGAAAGTCATATGTTACAATCACTTCATAGGTATAAAAGATATTAGCAGCATCGTCAAGGTGTACCATCAAGACATTTCAAGGCCTTAGTTTTAACAGCATGAGAAATCAGAATGTCAAAGGTTCTAACAGAAGAAAGCCTAGAATCAGAGTGTTAACCTTCTCGCTACTCTTCAATTGCTCACTGATTTTCTGATCAATATCACAACAATTCAAGTAAATGTCAGGATACATTTTTTGATAAGGGCAAGTTTCAAGATTCATAGCTGCACCCATATTCTCTTGAATTGTTCTTGCAGATTTCTTGTGTTGCTCGGCCAGATGCTTCAGCTTAGCCTCATTCTCAATTCTTCTTTGATACTCTAAAGTCTCTTCAAGCTTCCTTTCCTCGGCTTCAAGCTCAATCATACGTCTGTACTCCTCCTCCTGTAGATTTAAGGAATTACCAATTTGAGGAATTTGACTGTCTTGATCATCGCCATCATGAGCAGCAAATGAGCTGCACCAAAACATACCAGCGAAATGAATTAAAGGTTGTAGAGGGTTTGCTCAGAAGCATAACTAGAGTGTATGTCAATGGAGAAATAGGTCTTTAGAAAGAGACATACACATCTTCCACAATCTCATGGCGAAGCACATGCGTTTCGTTACCACTGTTAGGCTGCACAAGAAAGAGGAAACATGTTATACCTCCTCCCAGCATTATACATAAACAACTGCTTCAGATACCAAAGTTTGACCCACAGCTCAAACCTTTGAATCCTTTGCTCTTCGATACTCTTTGTTTTTTTTCTTGTCCTTTGTCTTTTCATGGGCATGTTTAGACTTCTCATTGCCCCCACTTGAACTCTTCGCAGAATCACGAACAAGTTCAGCCAGAAAAGCATCCCTTGCAGCATCAGACTTCTCAGTTGCATCCTTCTCAGCCACGTCCTCCAAGTGTGCCTAAAAATGAGAAAAAACAATCATCCTAATCAGAATTCAGAAGAAGAAAGACAAAGGCTAAACGACAAGAGGATAGGAAGGCAAACAGCGGTAAAAGATCCTAAGAGCAGCATAAGTGCTTCAAAACAGTAGATACCCGCATAAATGACTTCAATAGAGGCACTAAAATCTGCCGGTAATCTTGGGCAGATGCAGGCTCAAGCTTCACTTCCAACTGTTGCATCCCTGTAACCATCCGCATGATTCGACCATCAATTTTGCTCAACTGCACCCATGAAATTGTAAGTTCAGAAGGCAAGAAAGCAACACAGAAAATCGAAAAAGGAACACTACACGGTAACTGATGCACCAACCTCAATGGAAACATGTTCCTTCTGTCTCTGTATTGCAACTTCCACGCTAGAGTCCACCTGATGCAGATAGTCTTTCAGTCTCCAATCATCCTCTTCGCCAGATTCCAAGTCACAAAATTGAGATGTTCCACCACCGTATGTTTCCTCGAATCCGAATTGATTTACATTGAGAGATTCTGCTTCCTTCAGAACATTTGATATAGCATCCAACTCAAACCTACTGATAATCGTAACTTCGTTGTCACTTTCTATGAGCTCCTCTCGTCGCTTCCGCAAGACAGAATCATAGCTTTGCCGGACAAATTCTATTTCATGTTCTCTTTTTTTACCCTCTTCTAAGCAAAGATCTTCTACTGCCTGCAGTGCTTCCTCGTAACTTAGGTGCTCAGATTTTCTCTCACACAAACCCTGTAGGTCGTAATACTCCTTCTCAAGCAATCGAAGAATTTCCATACCCTGTTGAGCTTTCTCTTTTCTTGCACGTGTCCATGATGCTAGTGCTTCCACACTTGATGGACCAGTGAATAACCAGGACAGTAATGCATCTGAATCAATTATAACTCCATTTTGGTACTGATTACCAGACAAAATTGCTGCAGGTCTATCATTAGAAACTGCATTAGGACACGAGCTGGGAGAAAGATTGTGTTGCAGGAACTGCTTATCAAACAACAAACATGTGTCATCCTCACTGAAAACTATTTTCTCTAGATCGTCAAATCCATGACAACCATTGCTTGTTTCGTCCAGAAAACCAGTTCTCTCAGGATATCTACCTAAGCCACAAGAATGAGAAAGTTCTTGTAAGTATTTTAGTATTTTTTTAAGTTCTTCGGGACCCAAAAAGCATATGCACAAAGGACTCTGATCAATATTGCAGTTAAGAAGTTTAGAGCCAAAAGCAAGACCCTGAAGCTCTTCCACTGCAAAGTGAATAACCTTGCTGAGGTGACTTGAAGCAAGATATTTATTTTTGATAAGAGTCTCAAACACAGCATGGATTCTTTCAAGAAGCTTTACTCGCTCAGGGTCATCAGACAGCGGCAAGCCTTCAGGAAGTAAATGAATCTTCGGACCACCCTCTCCATCACAATCCATAAAGTCAATGTCTGAGATCTTATCATTTTTTCTACTCTCAACCATATCTCTGTTGGGTCTATCCCCTAATTTCCTCCTTCTAGGTGATGTGCCCCACTCGTCTTCATGGCAGAAAGCCTCCAAAAAGTCATCCTTTGACCCCTCTCCATCATCTCTTTCATAGGACTCATCTAGAAAACCATGACCCTGAGATCTTGATTGTTTATCAAGTATTTCCACTGCTGCATTAACATCTAATGGTTTCCAAGAGCAGTTCAGAAGCATCTCAGCCCACTCTTTCTCCACACTTTGAGGCAAAACTGATTGCATTTTAGGCAGCAAAGCACCCATGTGATCATGCACAACATGATGAATGTGTGATTCTGAGTTTGCAAATTTTTCACTGCAGCGGCAACATGTCCAGAATTTCCAAGTTTTATTTGTCTTGGCAAATGCAAGAGCCTCAGATAGCACTTCAATAGCCAAACGATCCTTAGACGAACTAAAATGTGCCTTAAGATCTGAAATTCTAATACTAAGCAATTCTTTCTTAACATCCAAACTCATGGAATTCCAATATGATTGCACCAAATTCCTTCTCTCCGTGGAAGAAGCAGTCTTCCTTGCATTTCCACTCTTCCTCCTCTCACCTGCTCTCTGCCCAGATCCTGCTGTTGAATCCAAATCTTTATCTACCTCATTCTGTGATTTGACAGTTCCTGACTTCTGCTGTAACAGCCTAGCGGCAGCTACCCGAACCTCAATCTCCTTCCTCCTCTCTTCAGGTGTCTTAGTTGCCTTCTTAATTTCATTAGGCCTTCTAGCCTGAACCAACCTCAATTCCATTGGGTCCTCAGACACCCTCCTAATTGGAATTAACCTGAATTTCTCCTCCCCAGTTCCTATATTCTTCATCCAAGAAGAAATGGAAGCAAAATTTGACTTCTGAATCAAATTTTGAAGCTCACCGCGTATATGAGATATTCGAGCTTCAGCAGGGGAGATCTTCTGTTGACTCTCCTCCTGTAAGCTCTCTTTCGCAGGATCAATGGGGTTTTCAATTGCCAATGCTCTTTCACACTCCTGCACGACTTCCTCGTACTCCTTCCCGTCATTCGCTGCTTCATACAACAAATTAGCATAGAAATGCGCAAACTCAATAGAGTACGGAGACAGCGACACTGCTCTCCTAGCACTCTCAATCGCATTCCTCAAATGCCTCTGCTTCGCATTAGGATCATCAATAATAGAGGCAACCTTCACACAAACTGTGCCCTGGACACGGTGAATCAAGGCCGAATAAGGCGAACTTTCATGCTTAGTGGACAAGTCCTTCATCAATCTTAGGGCTTTTGTATGGTTCCCGCGTCTCAGGGACGTTAGGGCACGCTCGCATTCAAGCTTAATCGAAGCATAAGAAGCAGCCGACGACGATGAGCCGTTGTTCTCACAATCAAATACCAGTACGGCACCGTTTTTACTCAACGATCCGTTCGAAATTGAAGGATTTATTAAAACTAGCTTTTGCTCAGCATCAAGCGCCGACGGCGGCGACCCATCGTCGGAGACAGACGGAACCGCCGCCGGTGAAATTGAGGGTTTGGAGCGAGGAGCGACGGTTCGCTTCTTGGGCCCCATAGAAGATCTCTCCTATGGCGAATTAACCGAAGGCATATACCTTATTTCATGCCCCTAAATACGTATAAAATCCTCCAATTACACAGATTATACATATGTAATATGTTCAACAGACAGCAATAGAGAAACTTACCGGTGAAAAGCACAATCGATCGGCGTTGAAGAGTGTGTTCTATATAAATATAATATATGTAGTATAGGTAAGTAAACAGTGTCACTCTCTCTCCCTCTCTCTCTCTCTAAATCTATGTAAAAAGGTCGGGGGATACGAAGAATGAAGATATGGGGGGTGGGTAGGTTTGGGAAGATAGAGAACTGGACTATAGTAACAGTGGGATGAGGAGAAAAAATGGAAATTAAATTAAGGTGGCAATTTTTAGGATTGGAGTAGTTATAATTACTTCTTTTTCTTTCTGGTGATGTAATTTCTTTTAAAGATTTTATTACCTTTATGCTAATGATTTTTCACTTTATGGAAATGCGACGCAACTGGTATAAAGAAGGAGCAGGAGAAGTTTTAAGAAAAATTGAAGCTATGTGTAATAATAGGTATAGAATTTTATACTAATAATGTAGTTTAAGCAATTCTAGCCGTTTAATTTAGTTTACATAATTAATGAATATCAATTATAGATAATTATTTTGTAATTTAACTTTAACTTATGTGATAATACAAAACGATTTGTACGGTTGACTTATAAAAGTTGAAGTAAAATTTCCTAAGATAGTGACTTTATGGTTGAAAAATTAAAATGACTTTTCGAAAACTAAAATTAAAACTCCAACAACGATTGTATTATTCATATTTGTGTAAGTATTGATGGATAATGATAATTAAGTGATATAGCACTTATCAAGTAAATTAGTTGAAATTTATGCAAATTGATTTGAACATCACAATTAATTATTATTGGAAAAAAAAATGATCTAAAAAATACTATATGTATTCTTCGGAACCGGTGCATAAAGCTAGTTGAGTTCACAAAAAGTACCTTGCTAGATTAGCGTTAATTCTTGATGTGAACGTACTTGTCCAGTAATATAGCACCGAACCTAACATTCATCTTCACTAAGCTGAGCTTTTAAAATATAAATACTATTAATACTTAGAAAATATAATTACTTCTTGCTTCATTTTTCTTTTGCATAAAAGTAACTTTTTTTTTTTTTGGAGAGTAGAGTAAGCACCCCACAATAAACCTTGAAGTATAATTTTTTCATTCCAAGAGGATAACAAACGCATTACTATAAATAGACAAAAATTATTTAACACTTTATTTTCATATGATATCTTAAGAACATACGTAACGTAGATATAGAAATTAGAGAGAAGTAATTTAAGTTTGAGAAGTATAAGAAATGTTATCATTTTCCATCTAAATTTAACTCGTTTTTGAAAATTAAAGCATTTGTACCAGTAAATAATATGAGTAGTTATTGTATTACTTTTAGTAGGATATATGTATGAGAGATAACATAGCATGAAATATAATTTTTTTTTATAAATTTCCAATAAAAGGGCAACAATATGATCACAAGTTGCCTTTTTTATAAAAAAAATAATTTTTGTCTCTGTCTCTAACTTGTTCATCACCCTTCATTTCATTTTTCACGTTTGGGCTCATGGTCCCAATTATACAGATTTGCAATGATTGCTAAAAAATTCGAAATATGATGCTTTTGTTTTTTAAAGTGAAGAACACAAAATTAAGGGTCGTTTGATAGCTTATATTACAATGTAAATTTTTCACAGAGAAATATTACAACCCTTAAAGGCTTTATGTTTTAAAAACATGTTAAGTTTCTTGTGTTTCACAATTTTTTAATTAAGAGTTAAGACACACCATATCAATTCAGCCTTTCCATGATTAAAAAAAATTTAAAAAAAAAAATTAAAGTCAGCCTTTCCTTTGAACTTTTTCCTTGTTGTCCTCAAATTCTTTATGCCAATCAATCCAAAATACATCTACTTGAGAAAGTCATATTCTATATTCTTTTAATTCTTAATAAGATATTCTCATTTGTTTTTAGGCAAACCATATTATTTAATTGGTAAGGTAGTTAATCCAAATTTCACTCACTTAAAGATTGAGTATGCTCAAAGACAAGAAATACAACCAATGTCGTACTTGCATTATTCTTTGGGTTTACTTTCAGTATTTGCTTTACAAGTCTGTTTCTTATAAATAAAATTATAGTGTCTCTTCGGATACATTAGATTAAAAAATATTATTAGAGTGGATTAATATTTTAAAATCCATATACCAACTACAAAAGTTATACTATAAGCTAAAGCAAATGATAAACTAAATTCCTAGTCTTGTAACATACTTATAGTGTCAATACAAATTGGTATAGGTGTCCATCAACGTGATGATAACTTGAATATATACATTTTACTAAAAAGTGAAAAGTTTGTTCTCTTTTGTTTATGTCTAAACTTCTTCATCTCCATACACAAATGTAATAATCTGGTAAGACTTTGAAACATGATGCTTTTGTCTTTCCAATATAAGAAAATAAAATTGGGATTGTTAGATATGATTATACCGAAAAAATTTCACATAGGAAATATTAGAAACTTCTCTACATATTAAGTTACATCGACAGATATAAAATCAATTCTTTATTTGGATATATTTTTCTCCATGTACTCTAAATTCTCTATGCCAATCAATCTAAATTCAAATATTTGAGGAGGTTGCGTTATGTGTACTTCTAATTCTTATAAGGGAAAAAGGTCATTATTACTCCTGTACTATTGTAAATAGTACACTTTATCCTCCATTTTATTTTACGTCCAAAACCCACCCTACAGTTAACAAACTTGATAGAATTGCCTCCAACCCTAACGGATCTACACGGTTGCAACTGACCCCTTCAATTTTTTCCATGTCGGCTACCAAGTCACTCGACCCCACCAAATTAAAATTCCACAGACCCCATTACATCACCCGTCGCCCACCAGTGACCCTTCATCAACCCGCTTCAAAATATTTCTTTCACCCACTACCAGTGTTGGCGGTGCCGCAGGAAAAAACAACGAAGGTACATCGAAGTAAGGCTGGATCAACGGTGTCAGAGATAGATCTGATTGGGAGGTTTTATTATTGGAATCCGCCGGCGATTGTTGCGAATTAATAACGGCGGGATTTTCTGGTAAATGACTGAGCCGCCATTGATTGATGTGGAAAATGGGTAGCGAAAACTTGTGGGTTTTAAGAGTACTGAGCCCTAGAATTACTTCCTAAAAGCAAATGGTTGATTTTTAAGATGGAAGAAGAAAATAGTTGATTTTATGATGATGTCGTTGTCGGTGGATGTTGCTTCCATCTTCGCCCAATTTTCAGATGGATTTATTAATAAATACATAACTTATTATAATACATAATCTACAACCCAAATTCGTTAAACAATCTCTATAAGTAGAATTTATTTTACTTCAATGGAATACACTGATATCTCTTTATACTTTAATTAATTTTCCTGTTCTTTAGCTCTGCCACTGAATGTTTGATTTCTCTTTCATTTATATACTTGCAGTCAATTATTTTACATGATTTAAATATATATTCCAATTGAAATGGTTAAAAAGCTAGTAATTAAATCTATCTCTCTTTCATATTCGTGGTATATGTGTTGGAATATTTTATTTGGCTTCTAATCCATTTGTACCAATTGGTACAACTAAAAACACAACAAAGACAAACTCATCTCTATTATTCTTTCCCTGAATAATTTAATTGAAGTCTATCCATCCAATCAAGTTTTACTTATAAATGCGCATAGGGGTGTGAGGAAAATAGGATTGGGGTCGTGTGAGCCCTAATTCTTTGTCAATTGAGATTGTAATGGGGTCCGTGGAGTTTTAATTTGGTGGGGTCGAGTGACTTGGCAGCTGACATGGAAAAATTTGAAGGGGTCAGCTCCCACGGTATAGATCCGTCAGGGTTAGGGGCAATTCCATCAAGTTTATTAATGGTAGGGTGGGTTTAATTAAAATACAAAATTAACACTTATTCCGAAAAAAGCAAAAAATTTACGAAAAAATTATTCTTGATTCGGGTTTATGAGTTTTTATTAAAAAACTCATAAACCCGAATCAAGAATAATTTTTTCGTAATTTTTTTTACTTTTTTTTCGGAATAAGTGTTAATTTTGTATTTTAATTAAAAAATTCCAAAATAAATATTTTTTTCGAATTTTTTTACTTTTTTCAGAATAAATGTTAATTTTATATTTTATTAAAAAATTCTGGAAAAATAAAATTTTCGAAAAAATAATTTTCACATATGGATTGCTTAGGTGGACGACCATGTAAGCAATTCTAATTCAGTTGGACTATCATGTCAGCTTCAATGATAAAACTAACGGTTTAGGGGTATTTTTGGACCAAAACATAGACGGCAGAGATATTTTTTGCACAAAAAACAAACGGAGGATATTTTTGAGCTATTTAGTGTGCACAAATCACAGCTTCAATGATTTCGTGTGCACAAATCACAACATATAATTGAGCAAGACTTTTAAATGACGATCCTGCCGTAGGTGCCTCTACATGAGCTTCTAGTAATGAAATATGAACTGATACCACTCACTAAATTCGTATTCTAATCACGAAATCATTCCTCGAGATATGAGTTCAAAAATATACTCTCTTTAATTCATCTATAATTTACGCATGCCTTTCCCAAGCATAATATAAATAGTAAAATAAAACTTAACTGTTGGTCACACACTCAAGTAATTATGCACAAAATTTTAAAAAAACAAGACTAGTAATTTTTATTAATAAAAAAATAATTATTAAACGCCAATATTCATGATAACTTTCTGAGCACTCCTGCGGATGACTTTTTGTCTTACGACACGACATGGTAATTGATTGAGTGCGCTTTCCTTTCTCAATGGCACAGCAAAAGCACCATATTTCGGGTTTGGATATCATAGGAAATGGGGCACTATAGAAAGGTTTTCCAAGTGAACACCCGATGCTACGTCAAAAGCATGAATTTTAGCTGTCGAATGAAACTACTAAATACTAAATGTAGGAATTCCAACTGGAAAATTCACGAACCAAGGTTCCGCGTATCACGTCAGGGGTAAGGTCTGCGTACATATTACCCTCCCCAGACCCCACTATATGAGATTTTACTGGATAGTTATTGTTGTTGTTGCAATATTCATGATAAACTACAATCCCAGAACTAATAAACTATAAAACTAAAAGGGAAAAAAGAAAAACTTAATGTCAAAAGCCTCCAAAAGTCTCTAGCTGTGATGTTGATGTGTTCCTGCAGTGATGCCGACGTGATAAGCTTTAAAATTTCTAAAAGCTTATTTATATAAGAGACTAGATAACGCACGAAATAGTTACTTCAGAGAGAGGTTTTAACCACTCTCTATATTTTCTCTAACCACACACACACTTGTAATATGGCTTCATCACTACACCTTGCAAAGAATAACCCCTAGGATTGTAAATAGGGCAGGGCAAGGTAGGGCGCGACAAGGCAAGCCTTGACCCGCTAAAATTTTGACCCGCCCTGCCCTGCCCCAATTAGCCTTTTGTCAAAATTTTGCCCTGCTCCCTTTAGACTCATTTTTATGTTTTTTCTTTATTTTTTATTTTGCATTATGCTTTTAATTTCTTTTACCTTTTCAACTTTCTATTGGAATATTTAAAATATTGTTTAGTTGTTTATGCATATTGATTGAATATAATATAATTTTTTATCAATGTTATAGTATAATTTATCAAAGACTAAATTCCCCTTATATTAATATTCCACTCCAAAAACGGTGACATATAGTATGGTGTATTCATTATTTTTATTGATAGATTGTTAACTGGATAACATTAAGAATGATTCTATCAATTTGGATAAGAAGTCGATAACCGATATCCAAAGTTGAATTCAGCTAGACTTAACTTTGGTTGATCATTTTGTGCTTCTTTTTCACTCTCAATAGTCATATTAAATAACGTTTTCTCTAAGATAAACAATAAAGAAAGGATTATACGGTCTATCTTTTACAAAAGCAGTTAGATTATTTTTCTTTCAATGAAAATAATGCATATTCATTTTAAAATGCAGGAATTTGTAGATAATCGAATTGGGCAACATCTCTCATTGCCTAGAAAGAAGACCGTGAACCGTTCAAATACTAAAATCAACCAGATAGTCTATACAACTGTGGTTTGCCCTGCCTCGCCCTGCTCTATCAAAAAATTTCAAAAATAATATTTTGCCCTGCCCTGCCCCACCCCACCCCATTAAAATCTACCCTTGCCCCGCCCCGTTTAAGGTTTGCCTCGCCCTGCCCCAATTGCCATCCCTAATAACTCCTTTACTCGTGAATAGCCTGGTTCCCTAATGATCCATTTTGGAAACCAAATGGAAGAGGATCCCCGCACAAAATACTCATTAGAAGTACTCGTTTGGAAAAATTATCCACCTCAAATATCTACTACCTAGAGTATTCACAAGACCAAGTCTGATCAAGCTATATGTACCCATTCCTTTGTCCAATGAAGACAAGAATAGAATATACCAACCATGGAGGAAAATCACTCATCATCAAAATGCTCGAAAGGAAAATTCTACATCAAATGTTGAAAGCGAAACTAATTGAGATGTGGAAACCAGTGGAACAACTAGATCTTATTGATTTGGGCTTTAGACTTTTTCACTGTCGAATTCAGCCTTGAAGAAGTGTGACAAAAGCTCTATATGAAGTGTCATGGTTTATAACATGCCATTTCTTTTTAATTAGGAGATGAGAGCTTGATTTTGTATCAGATGCAATGAAACTTTCCTCCACGGCCTTATGGATCAGATTTTCCCAACTTTCCACTAAATTTTATGATCGAGAAATCCTTGAAAAAGTGGGGAAGAGTGGGAACACTCCTAAAAATATATGCATGCACATCATCTACCATGAGAGGAAGATATGCAGAGATTTGTATTCAAGTACTAGTGAAAACCCCAGTAATAACCTCAGTAATCATAGGTTTACATACTCAAGCAATCATATATGAAGGAAAAGAATTCTTTGAAATGGATGAGGGCAGATAGGTCATGTTATAAGACATTACACCTATCAAACAATTGCATCCACAATAGGAAATTCTAAATACCCAATACAAGTCGAACCTTCCGAGGAATATTGTAAATGGAAAACATTCAATTTCCCTAGAAACAAAAGAAATAAACACATGGGTAACGAAAACTCAAAGCCTATGTCATATCCACTGATAATGAAACAACCACCTCAGGTAAAAACGTACAACGCCTCAACATGTAAGTTCTTTGAAACTCATAAATTCAGGCACAAGGGTAATCCAATCCACAAAATTATGAAAGAAGGACTGTCTGAAGTCTAAACTGTTGGACATTCAAAAGATCCCCCCAATACGGTTTAGAATGAAAGTAAATAAGGACTAAAGCCAAAAATCCAAAGATCAAACAGAGAGTTAGGGCAAAAAGAAATTAGATCCCGCCCGAAATGATCCCAATCAATATATTCATGAAGATTTCTTTTCAAAAGATGTTAATGAAAAGGGCATCTCTACTAAGATGGGGCAATCCAAAAATTCAAAATTTGTCCCTACTAAATGCAATGCCCTGACGCACTCTAGCATCTTAGCCCATCCATGAAAAGAGATAGAGTCAACTAGGGCCAAATCTAAAGTGGGACCGCCAAATAAAGCCCTTCTCCCAATACCTACCCCCCACTCACACGGCTCTCTCTCACATTACCTATGACACTGATATGCCTACTTCTAGGGTTCTCTTCGGTGCTAGGCTTTCATCACAATCCATGAAAAATCAAGTGCATACACCCCAGAATCATTATTTTACTAACCCTAAAATGACATTTCCAGTAATTTCACCAGTATTCATGGATCAGAGTGTACCCACAAACACACACCTTAATAAGGCAGGTCTATCTTTTAATCTCTATTCAAAAGCTTTAGCCACTACCTTAAGCAAAATTCTTAGTGGAGCTCTCAAGGAATCAGATAATGGGAACAACAAAAAAGAAATTACGACAGAAGCACTATCTCCTCTGTCCCTTGTATTATCTCCCCTGCCCCCCAATCATATGTTGAGATCTTAGCTAGAGATGGCAATGTAAAGGCATGCCAAACATTCGATTTCATGATAGGTGCCATCCAATGTTCATTCGAGTTCGAAATCCTTTTTATCTTGCATAATGGGTAATGTCAGGGATGAATCATGGCTTGGCCAACTTTAGCCACCAACTATGACTTTCCATCCTAGTCTAGACCCAATATTCAGAGGGAAAAAAGAACCTCTCCACTGAGGAGCTCAATCTATTGATAGGTCAGGTGTGCCAAACATTACCATTTTTCCTACAAAAGGACCTGGCAACTCTGCCAATGTTTTCTTCCTTTGTCGTCTGGCCACCATTATGGAAATCGAAAGTGACCTCCTCGCCATCACCAAAAATGCAACCCCAATAATACCATATATCTTCAGTGGAACTAAAACGGAGGGTACTAAACCAAACCCTGAACTTACTATAGGAGTCCAAAGATTTCGAAAACATACTAGCAAAGCTAGGTGTACAAAAGACAAGGGTAGTACTGATGCAAAAGCACCATAGATAGAGTTAAACAAGCTGTTCAGTGAAATTCTTATTGCTCTGTTCCTTAGAAACTCTCAAGTTGCAGACTAGAGCTCTGAACGCACTAATTTCCAATAAGAACTCATAGCAATCCTAGACCTGGTACTAGGAATGGACATTCAGAAGACAATGTTGAAGAGGAAGGGGGTGGGAGTCAAGAGGAAGGCCTCGTCAAAACAAAATATTTTGATGAACTTTACTATATAGAATTCCCAAAGAGAGAATAACTTGGAGTTCTATAGACATTATGCATCAATGGTCAAACTCCATAATCCTGTGATGCTAGTTCTGCAGGGAACACACACGACCGACCACAAACATCTCACTACTGAGCTAAGTTCTCTGCATAAATCTAATCCCTGCTCAAAGTAAATCTGGTGGCATTATGGTAATGTGGAATGAAAACCTCCTAAAGCCAGATAAAATCTCAACCACCCCCCAAGGAGTGCATGTCATGGCTAAGGTATATTTCCCTCCTACCTCTTGGATTTTTTTCACGATATATGCTAGTAATATGTATTATGATAGGATAAAATCGAGAGACATTTTAGTTGATATAGCCTTTGTGTTCATGGGTAGTTAGCTGGTAGGAGGTGATTTTAATGAGGTATTCAAAACTAGAGATAAGTTTGGGGGTAATAGAATAAACCACAATAGGAGAAATAACTTCTGGAAATGTCTAAACTAGTACAAACTTGTGGATTTAGGCTTCAAAGGGAATATGTTTACTTGGAGTAACAAAAGGTACTCTAGGAAAGGACCTCATTCTCGAAAGGCTAGACAGTTGTTTTGCTGCAGATGATTGGATAGAGGTCTATCCTGAGTCTACTGTCAGTCACCTTCCATACAATCACTCTGACCATTACTCGCTCCTCCCAAATCTAGAGAATGGACACACCACTATCTCAGATAAGCCTTTTAGATTTGAATCTATACAGTATGGCAATTCAGATTTCCCTGAACTTATCAAAGATATCTTCAAGAAAAATGAGACCTTGATTAGAGCTACTGCTCGACTTATGACTTGTAACGACCTAAATCTGCCTTAGGCGTCGTGATGGCACCTAGTCTCTAAGACTAGGTAAGCTGATTACTTACAATAGTTAAGCCAGTTTAACAATGATATTTTTAAAGCAGAGTTTAATGTAAGTACCGGAATAAAGGTGAAACAAGCCTACATGACTATAATCACAACAACCTCTTAAGACTAGGTAATACAGAGTCACGAACTCTAGATGGCTTGAATATCTCAAAATTAAAATACAATACTGTTTGGATAACAAATTGACAGTACATTCAAAAGGAAAATGACCCCAAGGGACTACGACGACCAAGTAGTTCTACCTTAAATCCTCGTGATCAAGAAGTTAACTCTGCCTGAGTCTGTTATCTCCAATACCTGAATCTGCACAAAAATATGCAGAAATGTAGTATAAGTACACCACAGTCGGTACCTAGTAAGTACCAAGACTAACCTCGGTGAAACAGTGACGAGGTACAAGTCAAGACACCTTCTAGTCATAATGACCTATGCAGTATATCAGTATGAAGCTAATAATGGAAGTAAGGATCAGTAAATGAAAACAAGGAATAACATGTGATAAAATAGTAAAGTAATCTGAACACCGTTAAAGTACTAATGGGACCAAATAAGGAAATCAATGACAACCAAATAATCAAATTGTTCTAACACAAGTTTCACAACAAAATTTCTCTGAGATACCTTATATATTAATCGTTAAGTCACAAGAAGAAACTCTTTCTTGAATTCAACCTATCTTTAACTTCTGCCTTCTTTTTTGTTTCTTTATTTTCTTTACCTTCCACACGTTTCTTGATTTTTTTAGTAATTCTTGGACCCCTATTGTGTTGTTATTAATTTTCTCATAAAATTCACCTCCACACGGCTCAAATCTAACCACAATTGACTTAATATCATCAAACTATGCTAGGAAAATCAATTACAATAAATAAAACTAAGATCTTTACACTTTTCCCAAAAAGTCAACCCGGGGCTCGCCCGATCAAAACCCGGGTCCAATAGTTGATTCCGACTATCCATGACCCCACGAGTTCATATATGTGATTAGTTTCAAAATCTGAGTTCAAATCGACTCTCAAAACTCATTTTTTGTTATAAATATATATTATATTATGGATGTTCATTTAATACTCCGTTATGGATAAATATTACCCCCGATAGAAGATTATCTATATCTGGTATAGTAGCAGCTTACACAGCAGCTTGCAGTAGCAGCTTACACAGCAGCTTCCTTTCTTCTATAAATAGAAGAGATTTCAGTTCATTATGTACATCAGTTTGAATTCGAATAATATATCAGTTTCTCTCTATACTTGTCTTTACTTTATAGTCTTTATTTTATAACACATTATAAGCACGAGACTCTGTCATCTCGAGCAAATATTTTGAAAGTATCACAGGTACGAACTTTCTTTTTCTAAATAATATCAAAGCTTTCTAAACTTGAATTTGTAGCCCTGGATATATCGGGCAAAATCTACATGTCTTGGGTGCTTGATGCTAAAATTCATCTTGATGCGATGGGTCTGGCAGACACCATCAAGGACAAAAATCAGGTATCAAACCAAGATCATGCCAAAGCAATGATATTCCTACGCCATCACCTTGATGAGAGCCTGAAAATGGAATATCTTACTGTTAAAGATCCAGTCATACTGTGAAATAATTTGAAAGATAGATGACCACCTGAAGATGGTCGTTCTTCCACGGGCACGTTATGACTGGACCCATTTAAGGCTACAAGACTTTAAATCTATCAGTGAGTATAATTCTGCTATGTTTAGAATTATTCCCAATTGAAATTATGTGGTGATAATATTACTGATCATGATATGGTGGAGAAAACTTTCACCACTTTTCATGCCTCAAATATGCTCCTACCGCAGCAATATTGAGAGAAGGGATTCAAAAAGTATTCCGAACTTATCTCATATCTTCTTGTAGCCGAGCAACATAATGGGCTATTAATGAAAAACCATGAAAGCCGACCAACTAGTTCTTGTCCATTCCCTGAAGTGAATGAGACGAACTTCCACCAAACTAAGCATGGAAGAGGTCGTGGCCCCAGTCATGGTCATGGCCGTGTTCGAGGAAGAAAATCTAATCATGGTAATAATAATGCACCAAATAACCCTCCTAACTACCAACAGTGGAAAAGGAAGGAACAAAAGCATGAAGCGGTGCAAGCAACAAATGCAGAAAATGCATGATATAGATGTGGAGGAAAATGACACTGGTCACGTACCTGTCGTATGCTAAAGCACCCGGTTGAGCTTTATCAAGCCTCCCTAAAGAAGATAGAGAAAAATGCTGAAGTAAATTTTATTTCTGAAGATAGTGTTGACTTCATGAATTTGGATGTAGCTGATTACTTTGCACTCCCAGAAGGAGAAACAAGTCATGTGATCGCTGATGCATCTGTAGAAATTTAAATTTCTGTTGTTTGTATTAGTTAGTATGGTTATGTAAAAATTATGCTTTGATAATGATATTTACTATAATATTTATTTTGTTTATGTTATTTTGAAGAATATGAATAATCCTCAAATTATGTTTGTATCAAAGACCAATCATGAAGATATTTCTGAAATTGATAGTGGAACAACTCATGCCATATTCAATAATTAGAAATACTTTTCTTATTTGCATAAGGAAAAAGCAAATGTTTCAACAATTTCTGGTAATATAAATTTGATTGAAGGCTCTGGAAGAACCATTATATTTCTCTCTAAGGGAACAAAATTTATTATAGACAATGCATTATTCTCCTCCAAGTCCCGAAGAAACTTGTTGAGTTTTATAGATATCCACCGAAATGGGTATTATGTTGAGACAATAGATGAAATGAACGTGGAATATCTTTGTATTATAAAGAATATTTCTGGCCAGAAATGCATTGTAGAAAAGTTACCAACTTTATCTTCTGGCTTATACTATTCAAAGATTAGTACAGTTGAAGCACACTCTATCGTAAACCAGAAGTTTACTGATTCAAATACTTTTGTGCTTTGGCATGGCCGTTTGGGCCATCCTGGATCAATAATGATGAGACGAATTATTGAAAATTCGAGTGGGCATCCACTAAAGAACCTGAAGATTCTTATAAATGATGAATTTTCTTGTGATGCTTGTTATCAAGGCAAAATAATCACTAGATCATCATCAATGAAGGTTGGCATGGAATTCCCTACCTTTTTAGAGTGTATACATGGGGATATATGTGGACTTATTCACCCACCAAGTGAGTTGTTTAGATATTTTATGGTCCTAATAGATGCATATTCAAGATGGTCTCATGTGTGCCTACTATCATCTTGCAACCTGGCGTTTGCAAAGCTATTAGACCAAACAATTCGATTAAGGGCGCAATTTTCAGATTATCCTATAAAGGCTATGCGCCTAGATAATGCTGGAGAATTCTCATCTCAAGCTTTTGATGATTATTGTCTATCAATTGGGATAAAAGTTGAACATCATGTAGCTTATGTTCATACTCAAAATGGCCTTGCAGAGTCATTTATTAAACGCCTGCAATTGATAGCAAGACCACTACTTATGAAAACAAAATTGCCCACTACTGTTTGGAGCCACACTATCTTGCATGCAACATCACTTATTCGTCTCAGACCGACACATTATAATAATATTCTCTATCACAATTAGTTTTTGGTCATGAACCAAATATTTCCCATCTATGAATTATTGGATGTGTTGTATATGCGCCAGTACCACCACCACAACGTAGTAAGATAGACCCACAGAGAAGGTTAAGAATATATATTGGGTTTGAATCACCCTCTATTATTCGCTATCTTGAATCATTGACGGGAGATTTATTTACTGCTCGATTTGCAAATTATCGATTTGATGAAACAAATTTTCCACAATTAGGGGGAGATAAAAAGGAAATCAAAAGAGAAATTATGTGGAAAGTTTCATCATTATCTCATTTTGATCCACGTACCCCTATATGTAATTAGGAGGTCTAGAATATCATCCATTTACAGAATATAGCAAATCAAATGCCAGATGCATTTACTGATTTGAAAAGGATAACTAAGTCACATATCCCTGTAGAGAATGTGTCTATCTGAATTGATGTCCCAGTAGGACCATCTACTAAGCATGAGAGCTAGTGAACCCAAAGCACGCCTGAAGCATGGTAGGCCTTTGGGTTCTAAGGATCGACATCCTAGAAAAAGAAAATCAACAAATGATCAAAATAATACTATGAAGGGATCTCCTGAAGAGACCCAAGATCTGATTAGTTCTGAGATTCCTAAAGAAATTAATGAACCCGAGACTCAAGTGAGTGAGGAACTTTTAATAAGTTCTACTGGTGATGGGATTAATTTAAATCGATCTGAAATAGTGGTGGATAATATTTTTTGCATATAATGTTGCACTAAACATTATGCAATATATTGAGGATCTTGAACCCCGATCGGTCGAAGAATATCGACGAAGATCTGATTGGCCAAAATGGCAAGAGGCAATTCAATCAGAATTGAAGTCACTTGCTAAAAAAAGGTCTTTGGACCAGTAGTCCAAACACATGCTGGTATAAACCCAGTTGGTCATAAATGGGTTTTGTGCGAAAAAGGAATGATAAAAATGAAGTTGAAAGATACAAGGCCCGCCTTGTCGCACAAGGATTCTCACAACGACCTGAAGTCGATTATGAAGAAACATATTCACCCGTTATAGATGCCATAACATTTCAATATCTCATCTGTTTAGACTTACGTGAAAGGCTTGAAATACATCTAATGGATGTGGTTACAGCTTATCTGTACGGGTCGCTTGATAATGAAATTTACATGAAAATCCCTGAAGGATTTAAAATGCCTAAAACATATTCAAAATCTCAGGAGATGTACTCAATCAGATTACAAAGATCTTTGTATGGTTTAAAGCAATCTGGGTGCATGTGGTATAATCGCCTCAGTGAATATTTGCTAAAAGAGGGTTACATAAATGATGTTATTTGTCCGTGTATTTTTATAAAGAAAATGGCTTCATAATTTGTTATACTTGCTGTTTATGTTGATGACATAAATCTTGTTGTAACTCTAGAAGAGCTCCAAAAGGCAATTGAACATCTTAAGAAAGAATTTGAGATGAAAGATCTTGACAAAACTTTGTCTTGGTCTACAAATTGAACATTTAGCAGACGGGATCTTTATCCATCAATCTGCTTATACAGAAAGGGTCGTAAAACACTTTTACATGGACAAAGCACACACATTGAGTACATCAATGGTTGTTCGATCACTTGAAGTGACTAAGGATTTGTTCCGACCTCCAGAAGAGGATGAGGAACTCCTTGGTCCCGAAGTACCCTATCTCAGTGCAATTGGTGTACTAATGTATCTTGCTAATGCTACGAGGCTTGATATAACATTTTTTGTTAATTTACTAGCAAGATATAGTTTTCTCCTACACTAGCACATTGGAACGTGATTAAGCATATATTGCGATTTAAGGGGAACTCTTGATATGGGTTTGTTTTATGCAACAAAGATAGTACAGATCTTGTTGGTTATGCTGATGCAGGTTATTTATTTGATCCCCATAAAGCTAGATCTCAATCCGGTATGTGTTTACATGTGGAAGTACTATCATATCATGGCGCTCCACAAAGCAATGTATTGTTGCTACTTCTTCAAATCATGCTGAGATAATAGCTATTCATAAAGCAAGTAGGGAATGCGTAGGATTGAGATCAATAATTCATTTTATTCGAGAAAAATATGGTTTGGAATATGAGAAAAGACCCACAATTTTATACGAAGACAATGCTGAATGCATAGCCCAATTGAAGGGAGGATTTATAAAAGGAGATAGAATGAATCACCAAAAATTATTCTACACACACAATCTTCAGAAAAAATGGTGACATTGATGTGCAGCAAATCTGTTCAAGTGACAATCTAGCAGATGTATTCACTAAATCTATGCCAACTTTAGCTTTTAAGAAGATGATATACAAGATTGGAATGCGGAGACTCAAATATTTGAAACAAGGTTTTCATCAGGGGGAGTAAAATACGCGATGCGCTCTTTTTTCCTTACTAAGGGTTTTTCCCACGAGGTTTTCCTTATAAGGTTTTTAATGAGGCACTTAGCAATGCATATTACTAAATATGTGTACTCTTTTTCCTTCACTAGAATTTTTTCCCACGGGGTTTTTCCTAGTAAGGTTTTAATGAGGCTCATTATCTTTTAATGAACATCCAAGGGGGAGTGTTATAAATATATATTATATTATGGATGTTCATTTAGTACTCCGTTATGGATAAATACTATCCCCGGTAGAAGATTATCGATACATGGTACAATAGCAACTTACAAGTAGCTTGCATAACGGCTTACAATAGCAGCTTACACAGCAGCTTGCAGAAACAACTTACAAGTAGCTTACACAGTAGCTTGCAGTAGCAGCTTACATGCAACTTACTAATCGAGGTCAACCCTGCACTACTATTGAGAAGTGTCGAGAGAGGTCAAAGCAGCTTTTACCCGATTAAGGTCGGGATCGATTTCCACAGGGAGCTAGATATTGGAGTCAGGTGTCTATCTAAAGCGGAGTTGCGTATTTGCTCTAAATTGCACTTCTATACATTTTTTGTTTTTTATTATGATTCTAATTTTATAAAACTACAATGCTCAATTAAACTAAAATAACCTAAGGTTAAACTATTGCGAGTTGTTCAAATGATTAAAAGGCACTAGGGTAGCGACTTTCGCCTAGGTGGTCAATTGACGGATTCTTGAGTCTAAAGCTAGATTGTCACATTTGGAGAGTATGATATAACCATTGCACGATTCTACTCACTCTACACCTCTCGGTAGTTCGAGTGATTTTGCCCGAATTGTCTTTCTCAAGAACAATTGGGTATGCAAATTTGTGCAGGCAATCAAGGTTCAAGTCGGGTATTAATATATCTAGGTATAACCCTTTAATTGTGGCTATCAATCTCTTAAGTACGCCCTAATTCCTTGTTGGACTAATTTCATGGACTTAGGCTCTCTTTCTCAAGAAGAGCCAAAGTCTACTAGGCATAAACTAGTGTTTGCAACCACTAATTCACAATTAAAACCCTAAATTAGCCCCAAATATCAAACACTTTTACCAAAAAAGCTAAAATGCGAGTAAGTTTGAAAGTAGGGTTGAGCCACAACCCTAGCTTATGAGTCTAGCTACTCATAATTAGAGAAGAAAACACGGAAATAGATGAAGAAAAACCCATAATAATTAATTGCTAAATTAAACTTGAAGATTCAATGTTGAAATCACGCTAAAATTACTCAAAATAGCTAAAAGGAACGAAGTCACGAGCGCAGCTCTCAGTACAAACTATCTAATGACCTAAAAATGGGGAAAAAATCAATTTATACTAGGCTGAAAAATCTGGACAAAAATACCCCTACGGGGCTAGTGCGGACCGCACAAAAATGAGTGCGGCTGCACTAAGGCTCTGAACTTGAATACTCAGCTCTCTGAACTTGGGCAATGCGGACTGCATAAAATTGAGTGCGGCCGCGGTGGCTTCCATTGTGGTCCGCACAAAAAGGACCGCGGACCGCATTGAGCTTCAACCTCCAAAACACCATCTCTCTGAACCTTGTCTCCACGGACCGCACTAAATCGAGTGCGGCCGCAATGATCCTAATGCGGACCGCACAAGACCCCTTGCGGCCACATTGCCTTTTGGCCTGAATAACAACCTTTCTGAACTTCACTTGTGCGGACCACACAGAATGGTGTGCGGCCGCACTGGCCCTGTTTGACTGAGCTTTGTCTTGTTTTGGTACTTGTGCAAGTTTCACTCCTTTTTGAGCTAGTTTTTGACATCTTGTCACCTTGTTGATCAAACCTGCAATCAAGCACAACTTGTGAGCCTTTGGGACTATTTTGTGCACATTTCTAATCAAAACTTAAGCAAGGAGTGTAAAAATGCATCATATTTCCTAGTTGTCAACTCCCCCAAACTTAATATTTTGCTTGTACTTAAGCAAACAAAATAAGACCCACCCCTTAAGAGAAAATCCAAGAGAATTAAGTTGTCCTAAAGTGACCTCATCTAGCATCAATTAGGACTAACAATTGCCCTCAATACAAATGAATCATTAACGTCATTTACTCTTTAAACCACCATGGATTAAGTGTGACACAAGAGCATCAAGAGTTGACTCAACACATCCAAGAACTCTTTCTATTACTTTGGTCATTGTGGAACCCAAACTCACAAATCCTCAACTCTCCCTAAGCAAACCTCACCTTTGGGATAGTGGCACTCAGAACGAGGTTAATGAAAACTCACTCATCTCTCTCAAGGAAAAGTCACAAATCCGGCTCTAAGTACCATATGCTTGCCCTTTATGTGAGTCACCACTAATGTAAGCTTCATTCAACTCAAGATCATATAGGGCTTTTGTGGAGACATAGTGAAGGTTTTTGGTTCAGGGTAGGAAATGTTTAGTCTAAGTAGGTTCCATCTTCCCTTAAGCACTTCTTTTGTTTCGTTTTGGCACACATTCACTTGACTTTCTAAGTCATTTCACTTCTTTCTAAGGGGTTAGATAGACACATTGTCACTCTTTCTTGTTCATTTCAAATCTTTTCTCCTTTCTCAACTTTCCACACCTTTCATTCTTTGCTTTTCTTGAATCCCTTTATTCATTTCTATATTGAACATTCTTTTTGTCTTTTTTGCTTTTCTTTCTTTTTCATTGTCTTTCCTTTTCTTCATTTTGTGCCTTTTTACCACTTTGTTTCAATCCTAGTCTCTTCTCCCAAACTTATACTTTTGCCATGTACTAAGAAAAGATTAGGTGCCAAGAGAGGATATCTTTTAGAACGGGTAAAGGCTTGTATTCTGGTTCTTGAAGGAAAAAGGTCTAAGGCTCAAAAGGGTTGACTAGGGATTTTATCATTGGTAGGCTATGGAAGTGTTCAAGCTATCATTTGGATCAAGTAGAGCCTATAATCATGTCTCAAGTCAAAATTCACTTAGGGTTTCGCCTCAACAAACATTCAGGGCAAGTTCTAGACCAATGGCTCGGGACTTGGACTTGCGATGCAAATTTCTCACCACACAAGCTATGGGATAGCTAAAGACATAGAGTCGGGGGCCCACAACAACATTAGATAAGATTTGAGCACACAATGGTTCCGAAAAACCACTTGATGATTATCGGCCAACATAAGAGTCTCAAGGTCACAACTTTCACCATCCTATACACAACGATTTGTTTTTGACCATAAGATCAAAGGCAAATGTACTAGGCTCAAGTGAAGTTTTGCTTGAGGCACTCTTAACCACTAACTACTAAAAAGCAAAAAAAAGGAAAAACAGACTCAAACCCTTAAGAAAGTAGTCATGCCGTCCATCATCGGGAAGAGCCACCCGGTTCACACAAATTCCACCTTTGGAAAGAACCTTGGCATTAAGAAAATCAAAGGCTTATTGCAAAAATCCAAAACAAGAAGCTACGAACACAAATAAGAAGCAAAGAAAGAATATTTTCGGAAAGTAAAATGAATATATACAAGAGGGGTTTGATCGAATATACAATAAGGGGGATGAATATATACAATGTAACATAACTTTTATATACAAACCCAAAATGAAAAGTACGAAAAATGTAATGAAGTGTTTAAATTACATACATACCAAAGATGAAAAAGGAAAGAAAGAGATAATAAAATTTGTCATATATATACAGTCATCCGACAAATCAAAGTAGGGCCTACCCCCTCAAATGAAAGTTGGCATTGTCCTTACTAAGCAAAATAAGCACCATAAATAAAGGGAAGAGGATACAGAAACTCCCTATGGCCCGTCTGCCTGTATGGGATCCTAAGTGGTCCCTGGGTCCTCTGTAAGCTCGGGAACCTGAGACTGGCTCCCTATGACCTGTGGCTCTGCTGGGACCTGTGCCTAGACCTGGACTGAGGCCTAGGCTAACTCCTGGGGCTGGTTGGAGGAATCTCCCTAGGGGTCCTCCAACTGTATGACTGCGTCATCTGCACGGGGAATCACCCTCTTCCTCTTGGGAGGCCTCTTCGACTGCACTGGCTGGGGACAGGCTACTGGCACCGGGTCATCTAGCAATAAATCCAAAGGCAGGTGATCTGCCTTCAACCTGTCAACCTCAACTCGTAACTCCTTCGCGGACTCCTTGGAATCCCGCGTCTTCCTCATCTTCTTGGCCTCCCTAGCAATCTCCTTGAGAGCTTTCCCATGAGAATCCACAGCCTCTGTAAGCACTTTCTGAGTGTCAAGGATTTTCTTCTGGTTGTTCAGAATATCCTTGAGGGCGTCCTCAATAGCCTGTGGGACCTGTGGAGGCGGAGGTGCCAACTGAGCTGCCATGGTAGACGTAAGGACAAACAACTTAGAGGAAGTTGTCTGCATCCAGTTGTTGATGCTGAGAAGGGCCTAGCTTAGACGGTGGGCAGTCACTAGGTAGGCCGGGGTGGAGGGTATGTCTGGAACTGCCGAAGTGGATGGACCGGGGGGCATGTCCGCTGAGGTGGAAGAAGGATGAGTAGGAGCCACTACCACTACTGGATTTTCAGACTGGCCAGTTGAAGTAGTGGCTATTCTCTTGTAGTTCTTGCTTTTAGGGTTATCATCACCCTGCATGATGTACCATGAGAACGGTGCCTTTGCTTTCACTTCGACATCAAATTTCCTCTTTTCTACCTCTAGGTCCCTGAAGTACATGGTTAAGAAGCTGGGGAAGGGGTAGTTTCTGTCACCTTCACTCACTACCTCCGTAATAACCCGAGACATCACATTCCCGATGTTAATCGGGTACCCCGCCATAATTGATGCTACCAGTACCGCCTGGTGAAGAGGGAGTGAGTTGTTGTGGGTAGTGGGGTTCAGTCTGCTGCACACGAATGTCTCCCACCCCTTAGCCTCGAAATTCAAACTTCTCCTTAAGATCTTCACTCCCGCATTCAACCAATCGGGGGTGGTACCTGGGATTGCCAAGTACTGTGCTAACCAAGGACGGGCCGCCTCATCTAATGTCATCTTCTCTAGATACAATGATTCATCCTCATCATTGAAGCCCAAGTAGTCATTTATTGCTTTCCCATCAAATAACACTTTCAAATTCTGCACCTTGGTCACTTTGGTGCCCTTCTTGATGTGGGCAGCATTGGTGTAGAATTTCTTAACCAGGTGCTCGTTTGCATCCACACAGTTGCTTAAGAAGTACTCCCGTCCCACTCTCCTTCTAAACTATCTTCTCACATTGGGGTTGTGAGGCAAGAGGTCTCTATCCACAAAACTTCTCTCCGGAATCAATTTCCTCACAAGCCACCATTCTCTGAACTTATGGTAGGCCATCTCACTCACAAAATGATCTTGCCACACCTCCGGGTTTCTAGTTCTCGCTATTCCTCCCACCTGAGGTTCACCCCCTTCTCCTACTGTCTCTTCATTTCCTACTGCCTCTTCTTCTCTTTCTGCACCATCTCCGGATAATGAAGCTGTGGGAGAGGTGGAGTATTCATTTCCACTACCAGTAGCTGAGCCCTCAGACGACTCAGAAGATACACGCACTGAAGCTTGGGCAGTGGGGGAAGGTGGAGGAGTGTCTCTCAGTCTGTTTCTCTCTGGCCAGTCAGCAATGTACTCTGGCACTGAATCTAATGAGGCCTCCTGGGAGGGCTCGTACTCACTCCTCAACTGACCAATAGCCCTATTAGCAGCTCTGATGAGTTTACTTGTGTTTTTATGTTTTGTCGGGCTTGGGGGGTCAACTTTATCATCTTTTGTTTCCCAACCCGGGAGGACTCTCCTCTACCTGCTTGTTTAGCACCCTTGCCTCTTTGTCTCACCTTTGTATGCAAACGACATTCATTAGACTTGTTAGTATCTAGAAAAGCATTGTGATTCACAGTTGCAGAAACATATTGCAGATAGTTCAAACTTGCAGAGTGTGGACCGCACAAAATGTAGTGCGGCCGCAGAGAGGCCAATGCGGACCGCACAAAATGGCATCGCGGTCCGCACAGAGGTGGGGTTCAGACTACCCACTCCCTGAATAAATGCACCGCGGACCGCACAAAATGGCAATGCCCACATTGAGGCACCGCGGACCGCATAAAATGCAATGCGGTCGCGGTCCTCAATGATCAGGTATCATAACTTTTATCTATGCGGTCCGCACAAAATACCATTGCGGACCGCACAAGGGCACCGCGGACCGCACTAAATTCCACTGCAGTCCGCACTGAGTACCAAAGCATAGCATCAACTAGGGTTCATGAAATGTTCAATTTAATTCCAATTTTCACTAATTAAAGAGTCCCTAAGTGTTTGCCCCATGTTTTAACTACCTAATCCTAATTTAAACAAGAAATAAACTAACCTATGCTACCAAATCGAAAGAAATACAAGAAAGGCAAGAAGAAAACACAAGAAAAACAGAAACTAAATAAATTAAATAACTAAAAAGAAGTTAAAGTTACAAGATGTGAGAAGTACTGAAGATTAATCGAGACTATGCAGATGAATTCATGCAATTTTACTGATGAACAGTGATTTCTAGGGCTTTGAGAGTAAAGGATCGAAAAGTTCAACCGGTGGGCCTCATGTACTATTTATAGAAAAAGTCTTGGGGCCCAGCTTACCTACCCACCGCGGACTGCACAAAATGCAGTGCGGTCCGCACCACACGAAATTTATACAAGTTTGAGAAGGCAACCACTACGGTCCGCACAAAATGCTTCACGACCGCAGTGGTCCACCGTGGACCGCACAAAATGTAATGTGGTCGCGGTGGCAAACTTTAGAGAGTTGGTTTTTACATCTATCATCAGTGCGGTCTGCACTGATTTTGTGCCCCTGCACTAAGTTCCTTGCGGTCGCACAAAATGTAGTGCGGTCCGCATTGCAAACTTCAGAGACTTGAACAATTTTTTTCAACTTTGTCCTGCACTGCATCAACATAATCCTGTAGCATCTCACAACCATTTAGTCCAAAAATAAATCCTATACTACAATGAAAATCAAAGAAAAATAAGAAGAAGAAGAACACATGGGTTGCCTCCCAAGAAGCGCCTGATTTAACGTCGCGGCACGACACAGGTTATCATCAAATCATTTGAGATGAAGAAGTGCCACCACGTGGCGGTCATCAATTTTCCCAAGTAGGGCTTGACCCTATGCTCATTCACTCTGAAAACTTTCCCATTTTTGTTCTTCAAATCAAGTGCACCAAACGGGGTCACAAACACCACTTCAAAAGGTCCACTCCATTTTGACTTAAGCTTTCCTGAAAACAGACGTAACCGAGAGTTGAACAAGAGAACCAAATCACCCACTTTGAACTCCTTTCTACAAGCATATTTATCATAAAGGTACTTTATCTTGTCCTTGTACAAGGACGAACTGGAGTAGGCATAGAATCAGAATTCATCAAGTTCATTAAGCTGCTCCACACAAAGATTTGCTGCCAATCCCATTCAAGATTCAACTTTCTCAAAGCCCACATGGCCTTGTACTCTAACTCAACCGATAGATGGCAAGCTTTCCCAAACACCAACCGATACGGAGACATACCAATCAGAGTCTTGTAAGCCGTCCTATAAGCTCATAGAGCGTCATCCAACTTCTTTGACCAATCGGTCCTATTAGCATCGACCGTCTTTGACAATATGCTCTTGATTTCCCTATTGGAGACTTCAACTTGACCACTTGCTTGAGGATGATAGGGAGTAGAAACTTTATGATTGACACCATACTTTGCAAGCAAAGTGTCAAAAGCTCTATTGCAAAAATGAGACCCCCCATCACTTATTATCGCACGAAGAGTACCAAACCTTGTAAAAATTCTCTTCTTGAGAAATGCAACAACACTCCGGGATTCATTGTTGGGCAAAGCCACGGCTTCAACCCACTTTGAAACATAGTCCACCGCCACAAGAATGTATGTGTTCCCACACGAGCTAACAAACGGGCCCATAAAATCAATGCCCCATACATCAAAAATATCAACCCACATACATCAATGCCACAAGAATGTATGTGTTCCCACACGAGCTAATAAACGGGCCCATAAAATCAATGCCCCATACATCAAAAATATCAACCTCAAGAATGGTATTGAGAGGCATCTCATCTTTCTTCGAAATTCCACCCGCTCTTTGACATTTATCACACCTCTTCACTAGTTCACTTGCATCTTTGTACAAAGTTGGCCAATAAAATCCGTAACTAAGAACTTTGGAAGCCGTCCTCGCCCCGCCGTGATGGCCACCATAGGGAGAGGAATGATAGACCTCCAAGATACTCAATTGCTCTTCCTCCGGGACACACCTTCGGATCACACCATCTGTGCAAATCTTGAACAAGTACGGCTCATCCCAATAGAAATCCAAACTACCCCGTTTGAGCTTCTTCCTTTGGTTAGAAGAGAGCTCACACGGAAATTAGCAACATCCGCAAACCATGGCATACCATTCACCGACGTCAAAAGGAGTTGTTCGTCGGGAAATGAATCATTGATATCTAGGCCATCACGAGGCCTTCCCGCTTCCTCCAAGCGGGACAAGTGGTCTGTCACTTGATTTTCACTACCCTTCCGGTCCACTATCTCCAAATCAAATGCTTGAAGTAACAAGACCCATCAAATCAGTCTAGCTTTGGAATCCTTCTTAATCATAAAGAACCGGAGTGCGGCATGGTCGGTATGGATTATGACCTTGGCACCCATGAGATACGACCAAAATTTCTCCATTGCAAACACAATAGCCAAAAGTTCTTTCTCGGTCACTGTGTAGTTCACTTGAGCATCATTCATTGTCTTGCTCGCATAGTACACCAGGTGAAATATTTTGTTCACTCTTTGACCCAAAACCTCCCAAACCGCAACATCACTCGCTTCACACATGAGCTCAAAGGGAAAGCTCCAATTAGGTGCGGTAATGATAGGAGTGGTAGTCAACTTATGCTTGAGAAGTTCAAAGGTTTGTATACATTTTTCATCAAACATGAACTTGGCATCTTTTTCCAATAGCTTGCATAAAGGATTCACTACCTTCGAAAAGTCTTTGATAAATCTCCAGTAGAACCCCGCATACCCAAGAAAACTTCTAACTCCCTTGACAGAGGTAGGGGGAGGGAGCCCTGAAATCACATCAATTTTTGCTTTGTCTACCTCAATACCATGCTTTGAAATTTTATGCCCAAGAACTATGCCCACTTCCACCATAAAATGGCATTTCTCTCAATTGAGAACAAGATTGGTTTCTTCACAACGGGCCAAAACTCTATCAAGATTCTTCAAGCACTCATCAAATGAATCACCCACAACACTAAAGTCGTCCATGAACACCTCCAAAATGTCTTCCACTATATTGGTGAAAATGGCCATCATACACCGCTAGAATGTAGCCGGTGCATTACACAGCCCAAAAGGCATCCTAGAAAAGGCAAAAGTGCCATATGGACAAGTGAATGTGGTCTTTTCTTGATCTTCCGGAGCAATCAAGATTTGGTTGTACCCAGAATACCCATCCAAGAAATAGTAGAAGGCACGCCCAGCAAGTCGATCTAACATCTGATCAAGAAAAGGCAATGGAAAGTGATCCTTACGGGTCACTTTATTCAACTTGCGGTAGTCCATGCATACCCTCCAACCAGTGACGATTCTGGTGGGAATCAACTTATTTTGTGAATTTGCAACCACAGTCATGCCACCCTTCTTCGGTACACATTGCACCGGTGAAGTCCAAGAGCTATCAGAGATGGGGTACACAACCCCGATATCCAACCACTTGATCACCTCCTTTTTCACAACTTCTTGCATTGCCTCGTTCAACCTCCTTTGATGGTCCAAGGAGGGCTTTGCATCATCTTCCAGAATAATCTTGTTCATACAGAATGCGGGGCTTATTCCCCGAATATCAGCTAAAGTCCATCCAATTACCTTTTTTCACTTTTGAAGCACCGCCAATGTGGCATCAACCTGCATGTTAGTAAGACAAGAGGAAAGAATAACTGGCAAAGTAGAACTAGGGCCTAAGAACTCATACCTGAGGTGTGGAGGCAGTGGTTTCAACTCCAACACTGGAGACTCCTCAATTGAAGGTTTTGTTGGTGGAGTCTTCCTATTTTCAAGGTCCAAAGAGAGTTTCCTAGGCTCATAAGAGTAAGATCCCATTCCATGTAAAGCATTCACACACTCCACTCGGCCCTCATCATCATTGACATCAAGATTCAACAATACGACCTCAAGAGAGTCCTCCACATTGATTATTGCACTAGTGTCATCAACTATCATTGCCGTGAGAAGGTCCATAAAAGAGCATACCTCGGAACTGTTGGGCTGCTTCATTGACTTACACACATGAAAGACCACTTTTTCATCACCCACCCGGAAGGTGAGTTCCCCTGCTTCCCCATCAACTAAGGCCTTCCTAGTAGCAAGGAAAGGTCTCCCCAAAATGATAGGAACTTCATAATCCACCTCACAATCCAAGATCACAAAGTCAGCTGACAATATAAATTTGTCCACCTGGACAAGAACATCATCAATAATACCCAATGGTCTCTTCATCGTTCAATCCAACATATGCAATCTCATGAAAGTCGGCCTTGGTTGCCCAATATCCAAAGTCTTAAAAACTGAGTAGGGCATCAAATTGATACTAGCCCCCAAATCACGTAGAGCCTTAGCAAAGTCCGCACTCCCAATGGTGCAAGGAATGGTGAAAGCACCGGGATCTTCAAGCTTCGGGACCATTGAATGCACTATTACACTAACTTGGTGAGTCATCTTTATAGTTTCACAATCCATGTACCGCTTCTTTGTCATCAAGTCCTTCATGAATTTAGTATAACCTGGCATTTGTTCAAGTGCCTCCACCAAAGGCACATTAATGGTTAGGCTCTTCATCATGTTAATGAACTTTTTAAACTGATTCTCATTTTTTCTACTTTGCGAGCCTTTGAGGATAAGGTGGAGGTGGCCTTGGCAAAGGTACCTTGGCTTTAGGCACCACCAGCTCCGGCATGTCTATTACGTGTTCCCTAGACGGGTTCACGTCATTTTGAGTTTCCACCTAGGCATCTTGAATATCAATCCTCACTTCTTCGTTCACATTGTCATCAATCACATTTTCAACCACCAAAGGAACTTTATCTTTTTGCAACTCAACTTCATCACTCAAAATTTGCTTTTGTTTGGAGGCATTCACATCACCGCCTCTCCCACTTCTTGTAGTTACCGCCATAACATGATTGTTCCCACCCTTTGGGTTAACCACTGTATCACTAGGTAGAGCCCCCTTAGGATGAGTATTCAAAGACTGTGAGATTTGGCCTAACTGCACCTCCAAGTTTCTGATTGAGGTATTGTGGAAAGCCAACTGTGCATCAGAATCTACATTCTTTTTCATCATTTGTTCGAACATCATTTCAATTCTACCTATATTATTGCTAGAAGAACTAGGACCTTGGGATGGAAATGGGGGTGTATTGTTCGGTTGTTGGTACATTGGGGGCCATTGAAAGCCTTGCCCCCGATTTCCTTGGTTTCCATTATTCCATCCACCTTAATTGTTGTTACCACCCCAATTGTTATTGTTACCATTCCAATTTCCTTAATTGTTTTGATTGTTGTTCTGATTACCCCAGTTGTTATTTTGGTTGTTGTTCCCCCAATTACCATTGCCTTATTGTTGTTGATTGCCCAATTGCCTTGGGGTCTCCATTGTTGTTGGTTGGAAGAATTTTCCCTTTGTACTTGATAATTGTTCACGTATTGCACCTCTTCACTCTATCCATCATAACTATCATCTTGAAATCCACCACAATCATTGTCGAATTGTTTCGAATTCCCTTGGTTCTGTTAACCTCTTTGTCTTCTTTTGTTGATAAGCATGTTGACACCCTCCATGGCATTCACTTGGCGAGGATTTTGGACTTGTTGAAATTGTGTTTTTGCTAGTTGGTTCATTGTAGTTGTCAACTCAGCTATAGCCTGCCCATGATCATGTAACTCTTTGTGCAAATGAGTAGCCATGGGGTCACCCTGGGGCACATTGGCTCTCCTTTGTCAAGCAGAAAAAGTGTCAGCCATCTCGTTAAGAATGTCACAAGCCTCATCATAAGACCTTCATAAAGTTGCCTCCAGCAAGTTGGTTCACTATGCATTGATTTGTCGTGTTAATGCCCCGGTAGAAAGTCTGTTGGTTCATCGCCTCAGTCATATCATTGTTGGGGCATTCCTTTACCATTATTCTATAACGCTCCCAAACCTCATGTAAAGGTTCGGTAGGCTCCTGCTTAAAGGCCAATATCTTATCTCTCAATGCTGTCATATGCCCCAGTGAGAAAATTTTTGCAATGAACTTGTCCGCCAACTCATCCCAAGTAGTGATGGAATGGTTGCGAAGTCGCTCAAGCCAATCCAATGCCTTCCCTTTAAGTGAGAATGGGACGAGTCTCAACCGAAGTGCATCCTCGGACAAATTAGTTTGCTTGTTCCCCCAACAGGTATCCACGAACCCCTTGAGATGTTTGTAAGCATTTTGATTGGCAGCGCCCTGAAATACCCACGCTGCTCCAGCAATGTCAACATCATATTGGTAATTTGAAAATTGCCTGCCCGAATCCGGGGCGGGACAATTGCACTTGCATAGCCTTGGTTTGGAAGCACTCGAGGAGCCACTCTTGGAGGTGGCAGGGGAGGGTCTGGAATATTATCATTGGCCTGGCGGCCTCTACTTTGTCCTCGAGGCACAATATGGACCTCATCTTCAACATTGTCATCTACTTCCTCCCCCGACGGAAGATCTCCAAGAGGTGCATTGTTTAAATTTGCTGCCATTTTGTATCTGAAGTTGCGACACAAACAAATTAGTAACATAGAAGAAAATAAGAACAATATACAAAACTATCTAGATAGATAGCCAAAACCGATAGCTCCCCGATAACGGCGCCAAAAAGTGATCGAGGCCAACCCTGCACTACTATTGAGTAGCGAGAGAGGTCGAAGCAGCTTTTACCCGATTAAGGTCGGGATCGATTTTCACAAGGAGTTAGATATTGGAGTCGGGTGTCTATCTAAAGCGGAGTTGCATATTTGCTCTAAATTGCACTTCTACACATTTTTTGGTTTTGATTATGATTCTAATTTTATAAAACTACAATGCTCAATTAAACTAAAATAAGCTAAGGTTAAACTATTGCGAGTTGTTCCAATGATTAAAAGGCACTAGGGTAGCGACTTTCGCCTAGGTGGTCAATTGATGGATTCTTGAGTCTAAAGCTAGATTGTCACATTTGGGAAGTATGATATAACCATTGCACGATTCTACTCACTCTACACCTCTCGGTAGTTCGAGTGATTTTGCCCGAATTGTTTCTCAAGAACAATTGGGTATGCAAATTTGTGCAGGCAATCAAGGTTCAAGTCGGGTATTACTATATCTAGGTATAACCCTTTAATTGGGGCTATCAATCTCTTGAGTATGCCCTAATTCCTTGTTGGACTAATTTCATGGAGTTAGGCTCTCTTTCTCAAGAAGAGCCAAAGTCTACTAGGCATAAACTAGTGCTTGCAACCACTAATTCACAATTAAAACCCTAAATTACCCCCAAATATCAAACACCCATAGACAATCAAGCATCAAAACATAAGACCCATCAATTACCCACAGTAGGGTTGAGCCACAACCCTAGCTTATGAGTCTAGCTACTCATAATTAGAGAAGAAAACACGGAAATAGATGAAGAAAAACCCATAATAATTAATTGCTAAATTAAACTTGAAGATTCAATATTGAAATCACGCTAAAATTACTCAAAATAGCTAAAAGGAACGAAGTCACGAGCGCAGCTCTCAGTACAAACTATCTAATGACCTAAAAATGAGAAAAGAATCTATTTATACTAGGCTGAAAAATCTGGACAAAAATACCCTTACGGGGCTAGTGCGGACCGCACAAAAATGAGTGCGGCCGCACTAAGGCTCTGAACTTGAATACTCAGCTCTCTGAACTTGGGCAATGCGGACTGCACGAAATCGAGTACGGCCGCGATGGCTTCCACTGCGGTTTGCACAAAAAAGACCGCGGACCGCATTGAGCTTCAACTTCCAAAACACTATCTCTCTGAACCTGGGCTCCACGAACCGCACTAAATCAAATGCGGCCGCAATGATCCTAATACGGACCGCATAAAACCCCTTGCGTCCGCATTGCCTTTTGGCCTGAGTAACAACCTCTCTGAACTTCACTTGTGCGGACTGCACAAAATGGTGTGCGGCCGCACTGGCCTTGTTTGACTAAGCTTTGTCTTATTTTGGTACTTATGCAAGTTTCACTCCTTTTTGAGCTGGTTTTTGACATCTTGTCACCTTGTTGATCAAAACTGCAATCAAGCACAACTTGTGAGCCTTTGGGACTATTTTGTGCATATTTCTAGTCAAAAATTTAGCAAGAAAGAATGTAAAAATGCATCATATTTCCTAGTTATCACTTACACAACAGCTTGCAGTAGCAGCTTACACAACAACTTCTTTTCTTCTATAAATAGTGAAGATTTCAGTTTATTTTGGATATCAGTTTGAAAGTTGAATAATTTATCAGTTTCTCTCTATACTTGTCTTTAGTTTATTTACTTTACAGTCGTTATTTTATAACAATTTCTTACTTTTCAAAAAGTTGACAAGGTTTATCAAATTTTCACTTTGATTCACATGATTTTGATGTTAAAATCTTATATATGTTGATGGAATATGATTAGAAACAGATTAGAATCACTTATCCAAGGTTTGTAGGTGAAAATCCCCTCTCCAAATCGCCTTCTACCGAGTCTTGGATTCAAAAATGAGAGAATATTTTCAAAACTCCCCTCTCCCAGCCCTTTAACTAGCTGCAGATGTCGCATTTGCGACATGCGAACCCTCGCAATTGTGGGTCAGGGATCGCATTTGCGAACCCTGACAGCCTCATGCCTCACAGTTGCGAGAAAAGGCTTCGTAATTGAGAACTTGCCACCATCGCAAAAGCAAACATTTGTTCGCAATTGCGAACAAAGCTAAAGTCATAATGCCTTCATAAATGCAAAGGCGAAGTCGCATTTGCGACATTTGACCCCCTACTGTCACCTTCACAATTGTGAGGTTGGTGCTTGCAATTACGATAATAGAGCACCAATAAACCAGCAGTTCATTTTAAGTCCAAAACCATTCCAATACATGTCCGGAACTCATCAGAACCCTCGAGGCTCCAAACTAAACATCCACACAAGTCTAAAAACATCATACGAACTCGCTCGCGTGATCAAAACACAAAAATAACATATAAAACTACGTATTGAACTCTAAAATGCATGAATTTCAAAGTAAAGTTCAAGGATTTCTAAAATTACAACTAAACGTCCGAATCCTATCAAATCAACTCCAAACGACACCAATTTTTGCAGACAAGTTCCAAATACCATAACGGACCTATTCGAAGTCCCAAAATCAAATTTCGAGCTCGATAGCTAAAAGTCAACTTACGGTCAAAATTTTTAAATTCAAATTATTAAATTTCGGCAAATCAACATAAATCAACCTACGAACTTCCAAAATCAAGTTCGGGCATACGCCCAAGTTCAAATCATGATACGAAGCTATCGGAGTCATCAAAACATACTTCCGAGGTCATTTTCACAAAAGTCAAAGTTTGGTCAACATTTTCCAATTCAAACTTCTAAGTCAAGAATCAAGGGGTCCAAATGAAACCAAAAGCTTCCCGGGATGAAACTAACCAACCCCGCAAGTCATAAATCATAAACACACATGTGTGAAGCACAAAAAAGGGTAACGGGATGCAATTACACAAAACGACTAATAAGACTCAACGGTAGGGGTATCAGCACTGACATCTCTCACAAAGGCTAGATAATCATCCCACCCCTTTTCAACTATTTGTTGAGCCTTTAGAAATGATACAACTCTGCCAGGAACATAATCTAATGCACCCCTCCACTCTAACTATGGTAAACCTAGCATAGCCAGCGTCACAGTCTTGGCGTGACAATCTAGAATAGAATGATAGGGTGACAACAAGTCCATGCCCAAGATAACATCAAAGTATACCATACTAAGTAACAATAGATGAACTCTGGTCTCAAAACTATCAATAACAACTAAATACGACCGATACACACGGTTCACAACAATAGAATCTCCTATAGGCATGGACACCTAGATAGGAAAACTCAAAGATTCACGAGATGTATCCAAATACGGAGCAAAGTAAGGTGATATATACAAATAATTGGATCCCGAATCAAATAAGACTAATGCATCTTTATGGAAAACCGAAACCATACTTGTAATGACTAAGTCTGAAGCAACTGCTTTTGTCCTATTTGGAAAAGAATAGAATCTGGCATGACCTCCCCCTCTAGGGTGATCTCTACCCACCCGTCCCCACCCCTAGCTGGCTGTGCAGGTGGAGCAGCAATTGGGGCAGCAATCATGGCCTGAGAAGTCTATGGACTCGACTGAACCCGTGGAACCTGAGTTGTTTGTGGAGGTGCACCCCTCCTGAATTTGGGGCAGTCTCTAACCATGTGAAGGGTATCACCATACTCAAAGAAAGCTCTTAGTACTGCTAGGACTGGCTCGGGCCTGGTCGGATGGACTGAACATTGAAGGCACCCTGTGTAGGAGGTGCACTAGAGAGTGGCTGAGCAAAGTTTGCAACCTGAGACCTCGGAACAACCAGAGCACCACTAGAAGTTGGAAGTACTGAGTGAACTGGATGACTCACATAGCCTCTACTATGACGGGTTGCAGCTGCAGCGTGACCACCATTAAATCCTTCTGTACCACAAGGCCTCTTGGCCTCCCTGTTCTCTCTCTCACGGCCCTGCATACCCTCCAACCTCTGTGCAATCTCTACCACCTGTTGATATGGGTATCTGTCTCCAACTCTCGATCCATGCTAAACCTAATACCATAGTTGAGCCCTCGATAAATTGACAGACTCGCTCTCTAACTGTAGAAACCAAGGCAGGTGCATGTCTTGACAAATCATTGAATCGGACAACATACTCTAACACTATCATAGTACCCGTGGCACAACTGGCCAAACTCTATGTCATGCATCCTGAAGGGTCTGAGGAACAAACTCTCTCAAGAACAACTCTTTAAATCGAGTCCATGTATGTGAAGCTGCATAGGCTGGGCTTACCCTCTTCGTACACGTGCCACCACAGATATGCTGCTCCTAATAGCTAGAATGTAGTAAAAGCAACTCCGCTCATCTCCACAATATCCATGGTGTAGAGAATACGGTGACATTCCTCAAGAAAACCATGTGCATCCTCTAAAGCTAAACCACTGAAAGTAGGAGGGTGGTACTTCTTGAATCTCTCAAGTCTAAGCACCTCCTCCTCTAATGTTGCTGCCCTAACCACGAGTTGAACCGGAGCAACAGGATGTACCGGTATGACCTCTAGGACCAAATCAACCTGGACCTACTACTCTGGGGTACGTGCCGCGAGAGTCTGAGCCCCTCCCCAAGCCTAAGATATGGCCGGTGCAAGTGGAATCAACCCCGTTTGAGCTAAGTTACCGAACATGCTCAAGAACTTGTGAGGGTCTCTTGAAGTGCTGGGGTGGCAACAGGCGCCTCGGGTGCCTATCCCCCAACTAGAGCTACTAGTGGCTTCTTGGTCACAGCTTGAGCAGGTGCTCTAGCTACACCACGTGCCCCTCCTAGGCCTCTGCCTCGGCCCTGACCTATCGTGGATCTAGCAAGGGGCGCGAGTGTCTGATCGTCGAGTCTGGTAGCGCATGTTCTCACCAACTGTGAGAAAATAAAAAGTCAAAGATTTAGCTTTCAAAGTCAACCATTTCGCACAATAAGGAATCAAAAAAGTGAAGTTTTTCCTAACAGTTCCGTAGCCTCTCAAAGATAAGTACAGATGTCTCCGTACCGATCCGCAAGACTCTGATAAACCTTCTTATAACTCGTAAGACCTATGAACCTAGCTCTGATACCGACTTGTCACGACCCCAATTTCCCTCTGTACTAGTCTCTACGACTACGTAAGCCTAATAGTTAATAATAGCTTGACAGAAATAATTAACAGAATACTAAAACAAGTCTGAACATCTGATATAAACTTCCAAAACTAGAATCAACAACAAAACACTCCCCAAGAACGGTGGAACATAGTCCTAAGATTTACAAAGTAAAACTAGAGTAACTACTACATCACTGTTTGAAAAAAAATACAATAGTAAATAAGAATAAGGGAAGGTGACTTTGAGGCCTGCGGACATCGAGCAGACATACCTTGAATTCTCCGTAAAGCAACTAACAAATGATCACTATCGACCGACACGAGTGGACGTACCTGGATCTATACAAAAATGTGTGGAAACATAGTTTGAATACACCACAATAATACCCAATATGTATCAAGCCTATTCTCAGTAGAGTAGTGACGAGGGCAAGTCAAGACACCAACTAGGATAAAATAAACAGTATAAAAACGTAATAAGAACAAATAATGGAAAGTGGAGAAATAACCGATACAAAACAAGATAATAGCATAAACTAATTTTAGAAATTTAACAAGGAAAGAACATGAAAGAAGCAACTAAAGAGGACCACAATGATCATATACAAACAATAACTACTAGAACAAGGAAGAACAAAACAGCAAGAAATGTTCCCACCAAACTCTTTGCAACATGAGACAAACAACAAGAATCACAATGAGGTATCACCCCATGTATACATATCAAGAATCACAACTGAGGTACTGCCTCGTATTCACATTCACAATCTTTCCTTATACCGTCGCGTGAGTCTTACATTTGAAATAGGTTTTGAAAACAATTTTTCTGAAATAGCTACACGCACTTTAGCCCTCCTAATGATGCCGTGTGGCTTCACGTATTCCCCTATAAGCAATAAACACATAAGTCCCACCTTATACCGTCGCATGCACATTAATCCCAAGCCTTATGCCGCCGCATGCGCGTCAATATCATATCACAATAACAACTCACACCACAAGTGCCCGTATATCACAACTTGCCAACAATCAACAATATCAATGTTTTCACAACAATAGCCCATGGCTCCACCACAATGTGTACAAGAATATCAACACTAATAATGAATGTAAAAATTCTTAACAAGGAAGATGTTTCAACAATAACAATTTCGCCTCAACGTGATAAGGACTTTCACCACTTCAACACCAATAACTCAACAATGTGAGATAATGTATAACCACGTTATTAAATAAGAATGACTCACAGGGGAAGAGATAATGTATAACAATGGCATTAAATAATGGAAATCAACAAGGAAAGAGATAACATGAACAATAACTTCAAGTATTGACAATCAATAATGTAAGAGATAACACGAACAATAATTTCAAATAATGATAATCAACAATAAAAGAGATAACATGTGACAATAATAGAGGCAACAAGTTCAACTAAAGCATGAGAGCAATTTATCAATTAGGATGTAGGACAAGTGTTAATGAAATCATTTAAGGCATGCAAGGATAGATTAGCTCAAGAAAGAATAGATTGACTATGAGAATTTAGAACATGATACTATAATTCAATTAAATCATGGGAAAAAGTCTAAGTAGCCTAAACCTTTCAAATACTACGTACAACCTGTGTACCCACTTATCACCATGCGGACACGGCTTTCACATAGCACAAATGAATCAATCTATATCAATCCTAAAGGGTAGTTCCCCCACACAAAGTTAGGCAAGATACTTACCTCAACTAGGACAATTCAACACTCAGAAATAGCTTTTTCCTTAAAATTTGCCTCCACACGGCTCAAATCTAACCAAAATCGACTTAATATCATGAAACAATGCTAGGAAAATCATTTACAACAGATAAAGCTAAGATCTTTACACTTTTTTCCAAAAGGTCAACAAAAGTCAACTCAGTGATTGCCCGGTCAAAACCTATGACCAATGGTAGATTCCGACTACCCATGACCCTACAAGTTAATATATGTGATTAGTTTCAAAATCCAAGTCCTTATTGACTCTCAAAACACAATTTCTTATCTTTCAAAAACATAACAAGGTTTCACAAATTTTCACTTTGATTCACTTAATTTTGATGTTAAAATCTAAGATATGTTAATGGAATATGATTACAAATAGATTAGAATCACTCACCCAAAGTTTGTAGGTAAAACTCCCCTCTCCAAGTCGCCTTCTACCGAGTCTAGGGTTCAAAAATGAGAGAATGTTTTCAAAAGTCCCGTTTCCTATTCCTTCAACCATCTGCAGATGTCGCATTTGCGACACAAGATTTGCATTTGTGAACCCTTGCAATTGCGGACCAGGGCTCGCATTTGCAAACCCTGACAGTCTCATGCATCCTCATTATTTCCAGAAAAGGCTTCACAATTGTGAACTGGCCAGCATCACAAAAGTGAACATTTGTTCGCAATTGCGAACAAAGCTAAAGTCCTACTACCTTCGCAAATACGAAGGGGAAGTCACATTTGAGACATCTGACGCCATACTGTCACCTTCGCAATTGCGAGGCTGGTGCTCGTAATTGCGATAACAGAGCGCCAGCACACCAGCTGATCATTTTAAGTCCAAAACCATTGCGATACATGTCTAGAACTCATCCGAGCCTTCGGGGCTCCAAACCAAACATCCATATAAGTCTAAAAATATAATATGAACTCGCTCGCGTGATCAAAACGGTTATGACCCCAAAATCAACTATTATAATGGTGCCTATCGTGGAATTTGGCCTGCCTCAACTCAAAAACCCAACACAGTAAAATAACCTTGAAAATAATGACGAAAGCAGTTAACATTAAAGGAAATCCTTTGAAAACATAACAAATCCCTAAGTGTGATATAATCCAAACCAAAACCGGGGTGTCACTAAGTACATGAACGTCTACTCGGAATACAATCCACTACAATGTCTAATGAAAACAACTGAAATTACATCAAATGATAAAAGATGAGAGTCAAGGCTCGCATACACTGTGCAGCTACCTTGATAGTCTCCAAACTCTAGGGTCTCAATCAGCAACCGCCGCCGTGAATTGAGTCGCCTGGATCTACACATGAGGTGTAGGGAGTAATGTAAGCACACCAACTCAGTAAGTAACAAGTCCAAACTTTGGAATGAAAGGTAGTGACGAACTCAACTGCAGCAAATATAATAGAAATAAATGTGCAGAAACGTAGGCATGCTTTCAAGTTAAATAGATAGCTCAAAGCAATACAGTAAATGCAGATCTGAACAGTGTAAGGTATATAACTCAACTATCTCTATATGCCAATGTACATACTATATGAAATACACCATATGCTCTCACTCTCAAGTGCTCAACCACTTGGTACTGTATACAGCCATCCGGCCTAGGAAACATCCATCCCAGAATATATACAACACTGACTATAAGTCATCCAATACCGAGGAAAAGGGCAATCCAACCCTGTGGAGAAGATCCATCTCAAGGTATCAAGTACTTCGGTCAAATCCATGTCCAAGAAAATCCATCCCTCAATAATATCATCCGCGCTCACTGGGGTATGTTATAGACTCTGGAGGGGCTCCTACAGTCCAAATGCTATCATAATCATCAATATAACCGCTGCGGCGTGTAGCCCGATCCTATAACTGTCACTCATAATCAGGCTCTCGGTGTCACTCAGTCATTAATCTCTCCAGTCTCACCCATGCGCTCAGAATGTCACGAAAACAAACCCAGAACAATGATGTGATGAATCAATAAGTAACTGAGATTGAGACATGATATAAAAATGCATGAACATGACTGAGTACGGAATATCAATGAAAATAGTGAGACGACAGCAAGAAACAACCACTAAGGGTCCCAACAATACCGGCATAAAGCCTAAACATGTTATCTAGCATGATTTATAGCTCAATTACTTTATTACATGATGAAAACATGGATATCAAGAGGATAGAGTCACTAAATGGTGCCATGGAATCACCTGGGTCATAACTTTCACGGTGCACACTCGCACGCTCGTCACTTGGCAAGTGCGTTACCTCAATACCATCCATATAACACATAATTTGGAGCTTCGAACCCTCAGAACTAAGTTTGAAAGCGTTACTTACCTTGAACCGAGCAAAATCCTACTCCGCAATGCCCTTGCCTCTCAAATTAGCCTCCAAACATCCCGAATCTAGCAACAAGTAATAAAATACAATTAATATAGGCTAAAGGGATCAATTCCACAAGAAAACTACCAAATTAGAGCCAAAATCGACTCAAACTCGCCCCTCGGCCTAAGTCTCGAAATCCGACAAAAGTCACAAAACCCGAAAGTCCATTCACTCATAAGTCTAACTATACCAAATTTATCAAAATCCGACCTCATTGGTCACCCAAATCCCCAAAATCCACTCTCCAATTCTCAAGCCCCAATCTTCCAAATTTCACCTTAACACCGCACAATCTAGGTGGAAAAATCAATGGGGAAACTAGATTTATGATCAAATTCAAGCACAAGAAACTTACCTCAGAATTCTCCTCGAAAATCCTCTTCAAAATCGCCTAAGCCCTAGTTCAAAATGTTAAAAATGGTGAAATATCTTGAAGTCCCGTTTTTATATGCTCTGCCAAGGTTTTTCGCATCTGCGGCTCAATTTCTACATCTGTGGAGCCGCATCTGCGGACCAAGCTCCGCTTTTGCAGAGAATCACTTAAACACTGCCTCCACTTCTGCGATCAAAAGACTGCATCTGCGCTTATCGCAGGTGCAGAAGTCACATCGCACCTGCGGTCCAAGCTCACATCTGCGCCCTGAAGTCTGCTTCTACGACCATCGCAGGTGCATGAATTCCGTCGCACCTACGTCCTCTGCCCAGATCTTCCTTAGTCGCATGTGCGACCCTTTCATCGCTTCTGCGGGCTCTCACCTGCGGTTCCTACTCCGCAGGTGCGGTTACACCAGTAGCATCAACACTCTAGTTGCATTTCCTCAACTCAAATCAAGCCATCAACCACCTGAAAACACCCCGAGGCCCTCGGGACCACAACCAAACATACCAACAGGTCCTATAACATTGTACGAACTTAGTCGAACCTTCGAATCACTCAAAACAACACCAAAACACCAAATTACACCCGGATTCAATCATTCAAGCCTAAAGAACTTCTAAACTTTTGAATTCCATCAATGATGCCAAAACCTACCAAACCACGTCCGAATGACCTCAAATTTTGCACACAAGTAAGAAATGACACCATGAACCTACTCCAACTTCCAAAAATTCAATCCGACCTCGATATCAAAATTTCCACTACCGGCCAAAATCGCCAAAATTCTAATTTTTGCCAATTCAAGCCTAATTCTACTACGAACCTCCAAATCACATTCTAGACGTGCTGTTAAGTCCAAAATCACCTAATGGATCTAACAGAGACATCAAAATTCAAATTTGAGGTCGTTTACATATAAGTCAACATACGGTCAACTTTTCCAACTTAAACTTTTAATTAAGAGACTATGTGTCTCAATTCACTCTAGACCCGAACCAACTAACCCGGTATATCATAATATAGTTGTAGAAAATAAAAGAAGTAGGAAATAGGGGAACGAGGTTTTAACTCTCGAAATGACCGGTCGGGTCGTTACATCATCCCCCTCTTAAACGTACGTTCGTCCTCGAACTGGTCTAGAAACGTACCTGGAAAAATAGGTATGGGTATCTGCTCTACATCTCTGGCTCGGACTCCCAAGTAGCCTCCTCTACGGGCTGACCTCTCCAGTGCATCTTCAATGAAGCTATATCCTTTGTTCTCAACTTTCGAACCTAACGCCCCAAAATAACCACCGGCTCCATATCATAAGTCAAATCACCATCCAACTAAACCGTGCTGAAATCCAGAACATGAGATGGATCACCGATATACTTCCGAAGCATATAAACAAGAAATACTGGATGCACCTTCTAAAGCAAGCCACCTGGTCTCTAATGCTCATATTTCACCTGCTGACAGTTGAGACACCGAGCCACAAACTCAACTATATCTTTCTTCATCCTCCTCTACCAATAGTGCTGTCTCAAATTCGAATACATCTTCGCGGCACCCGGATGAATGGAATACTGCGAGCTGTGGGCCTCCTCAAGAATCAACTCCCGAAGCCCATCTACATTGGGCACACATATCTGACCCTGCATCCTCAATACCCCATCATCACCAATAGTCACATCTCTGTCATCACTGTGCTAAACCATGTCCTTGAGGACAAGCAAATAAGGATCATCATACTGGCGCTCTCTGATGCGATCGAATAAGAAAGACCGAGAAACCACACAAGCTAGGACCCGACTAGGCTCCAAAATATCCAATCTTACGAACTGTTTGGCCAAAGCCTGAACATCAACTGCAAGGGGTCTCTCACCAACATGAAGGAATGCAAGACTACCCATACTCACTACCTTTCTACTCAAGCCATCGGCCACCACATTAGCCTTTCCCAGATGGTACAAAATGGTAATATCATAGTCCTTTAGTAGCTCCAACCATCTCCGCTGCCTCAAATTGAGATCCTTCTGCTTGAACAAGTGCTGGAGGCTCCGATAATCAGTAAATACCTCACAAGACACACCATATAGATAGTGCATCCAAATCTTCAATGCGTGAACAATGGCAGCCAACTCCAAATTATGAACAAGGTAGTTCTTCTCATGGGGCTTCAACTGGCGCGAAGCATAAATAATTACTCTACCCTTCTGCATCAAAACACACCCAATATGGACCCGAGAAGTATCACAATATACTATATAGGAACCCGAAGATGATGGCAGAACTAATACTGGAGCTATGGTCCAGGCAGTCTTGAGCTTCTGAAATCTCGCCTCACACTCATCCGACCACCTGAAAGGAGCACCCTTTTGGGTCAATTTGGTCATGGGCGATGCAATGGATGAGAAACCCTAAACGAACCAACAGTAATAACTATCCAAAACAAGAAAGCTCTGAATCACCGTGGTTGAGGACAGTCTGGGCCAACTTTGAACCACCTCTATCTTCTTCGGATCAACCTAAATACCCTCACTAGACACCACATGCCCCAAGAACGCCACTGAACTGAGCCAAAACTCACACTTGGAGAACTTGGCATAAAACTTATCCTCCCTCGTCCGTTACAATACAACAACCCTCAAATGCTGGGCGTTCTCCTCTTGGCTACGAGAGTGCACCAGGATATCATCAATGAAGACAATAACAAACGAGTCGAAATAAGGCCGAAACACGCTATTCATCAAATGCATGAATGTTGCTGGGGCATTGGTCAGCCCAAAAGACACCATGAGGAACTCATAATGACCATAATGGGTCCTGAAAGCTATCTTAAGAATGTTCGAGTCCTTAATCTTCAACTGGTGATACTCTGACCTCAAATAAATCTTGGAGAACACCCTCGCTCCTTGAAGCTAGTCAAATAGATCATTACGAGGCAAAGGTGTATACGGTCAAAATCAAGGAGCCCGATTTCGAAGTCTTAAATTGGGCTGTGAGTCCAAGCCCGGGCAACTCGAAGCGGGGATCAACCCGGCTGAAGGACACACAACTCGAGGGAGTAGGTCGGAGGCCTGGCACGACTTATATCGAGGGTAGTACAATCTCAAAGGCACTCAAGAAAGAGCGGGAATTTCTCAGGGATACGTGGATCAAGGCATATATCAAAGTATAAGATTTGTACGAATTGTTATAGGTCCGTACTAGGTGGTTATACACCTGTACCAATAAAATTATTTACCACAATTATGAATGTACTATATTGGGGTTTTCTCCTCCTATATAAAGGGGACCTCAATCATTTGTAAAAGATATATTACTCACTACAATAGAATATTCTACTCTGCTTTTCTTGTTTACCGTGCTTAATAAGTGTTCTTCAGCATTATTGCTTTTACATTATTGTTGATATTTCATTGCTCTTAGCTCACCTCGAGGCCTCTGATACAATCGAGCTCGGGGTCCTTATTGCTCTAGCAACACTGGTTTGATTCATCAATTCTTCTTACTTAAACCTCATATTACTTGTATATTCACTAGTATTAGAATAAATCACATATCTTTAAAACCACAAATCATATTTAATTATTGCACCCATTTTTCGAGGTAAACAGTTTGGCGCCTACCGTAGGGCTAAAGATAATAGCGATTATTTTAGTGCTAGTTTTCTGATAACACACATTATTCTTCACACTTTTTATTGTCAAAGATTCTTTGATTTCAGGCTTAAACATGTCTAGCACACAAAGTGTACCTATTCACGAGGATGAGGGTCTTGGAGAAAATAGCGGTATAGGGGTCGGTGCACCAACCATAAACCCTGAGGAAATGCCAAATATGGAGCTGATGGATATCAACTCGCATAACGCTCTAAACACGGATTCAGGTGCAGACCCCGTAGGGAATGCACGCAGGGAAGCCCGACCCGATGGCTAAAGAACACGAGGAATGGAAGAAGGAGGAGTCAGCCTACAGGTAATATTCAAAATGTTACAAGCCCAACAAGTCGCCATCGCTCAACTCCAGAGTCAGAATAGAAGTCCAAACACAGCCGAACCAGTAAACACTCGGCGTGCTGAACCAGTGCTAGAGAGGCCCAATGAAAGTGGCTTAGGGACTGACCCCGCAATTATGATAATGCTCGAAGAGCTCGCCAAAAGGATCGAGACCGGAGAAAAGAAGATTGAAAAAAATGACAAAAAGGTAGAGACATATAACTCAAGGGTCGATCAAATACCGGGAGCACCTCCAATTAAGGCTGTTATGTGGTTCGGGCCCGGGCCTAAATGGGCTAAATGGGTCGGGCCAAGCGGTCCCAGGTTCTGGCGGGTCGGGCCCAAGCGGTCCCGGGCTTAACGGTCCTGGAGGGTGGAACTGGCCCACTATGGGCCTAAGCCCACATGGGCCCGAGCTAAGTGGACCGGGCCCACGGGCCTAAACGGGCCTAAGTGTTCCGGGCTATTTTTTTGAATTTTTTTTTATCTAAGGCAATTTCTCGTAAACTATATTATATAATTGTGACTTAAATCTTCTAATTCAAATTTAAACAAAAAAAATTGTAAAGAAATATTCTAGGGAATGCCTTATAATTTTTATTATTACGACATTAAAAATAATGGCAATATCTTTCTTAGTATTCCTCCCCCAATGGAATGAGCACAACAAGGTGCTAATACCACCATTAAAAGGAAAAAAACTAATGACGATGTGCCAAAATACAAGTTACATATTAGTCTACATATTATCTCTAACAAATTTCATAAATCCTTCAAGGTTCGGAGGAATTTTCGTTGGTGGTGGCGGAAAAGAAGCTTGTTCATTACCGCTTCCGGGCGAAGCAGCATCCTCCGCAAGTTCTGCTAGCATTTCTTCATAAGCTTTGTCTATCTCCGGTTGTGATTCAGCAAGTCCAAAATTTCTTCTTTCCGAACAGATCCAATCCTTGAAGAGTACTGATTTTTCCAAGCTCTCCCTCATAGACGCTCTATGATCAACGATTTGAAGTCTCTCTTGACTGAAAGCGCTCTCCGATGCTACTGTTGAAGCTTGAATACTTAAAATATCTCAAGCCATCCTTGAAAGAACCGAATAGTATTTTTCTTTGTCCTTCCACCATTCCAAAACATTAAAGGAGCCGTCGAGATTCTCTGATTCAAGTCCCTGCGACAAATAAACTTGAAGCTCATTTAGTTGTGAACTATCACCAATATTATCACCTTGAGAACCCCTGAAGCCCGTCCAAGAACTAAGTGCTTTTAGGTCCGCAGTTCTTTTAGATGATTGCGAACTAGACGAAGTAGGAGTTGGAACATTTGGTCTAGCATGATCTAAGGCAAGTTGATAAGCATTATAAATTATTTGAGCATTTATTTTAATTGAGGCTTTTGCATCTGCAAGTGTAGCAAATTCCTCATCTGAAAGTGATAAAGCCTTATAAATATTTGTATACCAAAAGTGAGGACCTCCTAATTTTATGGTAGGATTTAACATGGCAGCAACACCATAAATAAGGGGGATAGGGAAAAAATATTTTTTAAACTTATCTTTCATAGAATCAATAGCAAGTTGATAAATTACCCCACCCTCTGATAATTGAGTAAACAAATTTGCAAGTTCTGCAATATAAACTAAACAGTTAGAAATAGTAGGATAATATTGCCCAGATAATTTATTTGTAGCAACATGAAATTCTAAAAATTCTACAAGAATTTTAACATTAGTCCAATCCTGATTTGTAAGGTGCTCGTAATCATCATCATCATTATCACCACCAACACGAGCATTAAACGTTGCGTTTATTGGGTTTCTATATTCATATGCAACAACTAAACTTTCATACATGTAATTCCATCTAGTCGGACGAGGTTTAGGAACCTTTCTTTCTCTAAGGCCAAATTCATCACATTTTTTAAAATATTCTCTAAGCCTACTTCTACGGTTTGAATAAAAAAGCCAATTAAGAGCCATTTTAACCTTTTCAATTTCAACATTTAAAATTTTCATACCATCACCGACGATTAAATGGTAAATATGACAAATACATCTAACATGGAAAATATTACAAAAGGCAAAATTTAGTGTAGTTGTAAGCAAGCCTATAGCATTAGTGTTACTAGAAGCATTATCCATTGAAACTGACATTATTTTATCTCTAATGCAAAAATATCTACAAATATCTACAACTGTGGTAGCAATAAACTTACCTGTGTGACGTAAACTAATTATTCTATAAGCAATAATGCGCTTTTGCATTATACATTTCTCATCAATCCAATGAGTGGTAACAGTAAGATAATCACAGTCATTACCACTTCTACCAATATCAGTAGTAATAGCAACGCGACAATTTATATGAGTAAATAAATAGCGCAAATATTATTCATATTCATGTATATATTTATAAATATCACTCTTTACGGTTGTGCGAGGCCATCCTTTATAAGTAGGATAAAAACTTTTCTAATATAATGCACAAAATGAGGGTTAGAAGAAAAACTACAGGGTAAGCATATAACAGTAACCATTTTTGCCAATTCTTCACGATCTTTATTTGGGTCGTAATATAAAATGCCACCGGTAATAGTGTTAATTCCCAGTTGAACTATATTTGACCCGGTACTAGGGTTAACCTGAGTACCTACACTTGTCCCCTCTTGCGCAGCTTTCATTTGAAGAAATCTAGCTTTATCTTTAGGGTGTGTTTTTATGTATTTAGTCAAACTACCCGTACCGCTACGGTCTCCAGTAAATTTATGAGCTATCAAAGTCCCACAAGTTTTACAATTAGCTTTATTTTGATCTCTTAGTTGAATAAAAATGTGACAAACGAGAGATGTTTCGCACACTAGAAGGTTGTCTATTAAAAGTAGGGATTACTACAAGAGGGTCAGGCGGGGCATCATTTGGATTATTATCAGTTGAGTTAACAACAAGACTAGTAGGTGTATCATCTAAATCTGGGTGCGTTTCATCTAAATCATCATTTTCCTCGTCATTTTCATCGATAGTTGGATTACCATAAAGAGTATTCATATATTCATCATTTAATTGTTGACCTGGTGCAATATCATGGTAAAATTGACTATCGGTAAATTGAAAACAAGGGTTATCACTATCAAGAATAACAAGTGGAGGAGGATGGGTAACAGGTCTGGGTCGGGAAGCCGGGAGAGGAGTAGTAGCTTGGCCATTAGATTCATCAATTTTAGATTTTCCCTTACCACCAAACATTTTTTTCAAAGAGAAGTCCATATTAATTATAATTATACAAACTAAAACAAACAAAATTATAATATTAAAACTTAAGAGTTGGAATGAGTTTACCGAATTGACGAACAACTTCTTGAAAATTGTATATCGTTGAAGACTTGAATACTTCAATTCACCAACTTCACAATTTTTCACAAATTGAAATAATAAAAGAAGCAATTATAAAAGAAAATTAGTGAGAGATTAATGATTTTGTGAGTAAAAATGAAAGAATGAGGGGATATTTATAGTTGAGAATAGGGAAAAAGTATAATTATAAAAAGTTTGGGGTTAAAACAAAGTTTGGGGGGCAAATGGCTATTTTTTAAAAAGCCAAACGGCTAAATTGGCAGGCCAACGACTAGTTTTTAAACTTCCAACCGTTGGTCAATTTAATTTTTTTTTTATTGAAAAATTAGCTGTTGGGCCCGTTAGGCCCGGTTGAACCGGCCCAGGCCCGCCACCCGGTCTCGGGATATACGGTCCCGAGCTCGCGGTCTCTCCATCCTGGACCGGCCCTTAGTGGGCTCCTAGGACCGCTTAGGCCCGGACTATACGGGCCAGCCCGTTTAGCCCAAAGCCCATGTGGGCTCGTGGGCCTGGGCCATTCCCGGGCTGGGCCTGGACCACAATACAACCTTACATCCAATTTTGAAAGGACTGGACTCAAAGAAGCTCATGCAAAAACCATTCCCCCAAAGTGCGGCTCCGAAGCCCATCCCTAAGAAGTTTTGGATGCCCGATATCCCGAAATACAACGAAACACTAATCCCAACGAGCACATCACCACATACACTTGTGACATAAAAGGAAATGATTTGGAAGACGATGAGATTGAATCCGTTTTGCTAAAAAAGTTTGGGGAAACGCTATCTAAAGGTGTCATGATTTGGTACCACAACCTACCTCCAAACTCTATCAATTTATTTGCCATATTGGCAGATTCAATTATGAAGACACATGCCGGTGCCATAAAGGTTTCAACAAGGAAGTCCGATGTATTCAAAATAAAGCAAAAGGAGAACGAGATGCTAAGGGAGTTTGTATCCCATTTCCAATCAGAAGGGATAGAGTTACCACCAGTCTCTGATGACTGGGCCGTACAAGCCTTCACTCAGGGGCTAAATGAATGAAGTTCGATAGCTTTGAAGCAGCTGAAGCAGAACTTGGTTGAGTATCCCGCTGTAACTTCGGCGGATGTGAATAAGAGGTACCAATCAAAAATTAGGGTCGAGGATGACCAATTGGGAGCCCCCTCGGGCTCAGTTCATCCAGGAAGGTTACTAGCAAGGGAGTCAGAAAATGCAAACAGGGGGTCGAGATCAAATAAGGAAAGATATCAGCCATATGTCGAGGATTGAAGGAACATGTCAAAGCGTAACATACCTCATAATGATCGAAGAGCAGATCGAGGTCGAAGTTCCCGGGGAATCATGAGCAAAACAAGGTTTGATAGGCACTTAGGACCGGTGGAGGTGCCTAGATTATCGGAGTACAACTTTAGCGTCAATGCCTCGGGGATCGTCTCAGCCATTGGCAAAATTAGAGATACTAGATGGCCCAAGCCTATACAGACCGATCCTTCTCAGAGGAACCCCAACTTGATGTGCAAATATCATGGTACTCATGGGCACAGGACCGAAGATTGCAGGCACTCAGAGAGGAGGTAGCCCGGTTGTTCAACGAAGGGCATCTTCGTGAATTTCTTAGCGACCAGGCCAAGAGCTATTTTCGAGAAAGGGATGCAAATAGGAAGAATGAGCCCGGAGAACCTCAATATATCATTCACATGATTATTGGAGGAGTCGACATCCCACATTGACCTATATTCAAACGTACCAAGGTTTCCATCACAAGGGAGAAACGGACTCGGGACTACGTGCCCGAAGGCACCCTCACATTCAGAGAGGAGGATACCGAGGCCTTATCTCAGCCTCACAACGATGCTCTGGTAATTTCTATCCTTTTAAATAAAATTCAAGTTAAACGTGTTCTCGTGGATCCAGGTAGCTCGACAAATATAATTAGATCAAGGATCGTGGAGCAGCTCGGGCTGCTTGACCAAATCATACCTACCTCTCGAGTCTTGCATGGATTCAATATGGCAAGAGAAACGACGAAGGGGGAAATCATCCTCCCAATCAACATGGCCAGAACCATACAAGACACTAAGTTCCATGTCATCGAAGGATATATGAGGTATAATGCTTTACTTGGAAGGCCATGGATCCATAGCATGAGGGCAGTGCCATCAACCCTTTATCAAATGTGAAGTTCCCGACAATGGATGGTGTTAAAATAATATATGGAGAGCATCACACAACTAAGGAGATGTTTGCAGTACACGACCTGGCACCAGTATCGACACTATCTACATCGGAGAAGTCAAAGGAAAAACAGACCGCTAAATAACAATCACAACCCATGCCCTCAGTTGAGCCTGAGGGACAGGTAATCGATGAACAGGTGGTTAATGACGAAGAAGAAGATTTCCTCGCCCCCAGAGCCTTCGTTCCCCTAAGGAATCAGACGCAACAAAGTCCATGATCGAAGAACTCGAGCAGGCTATATTGATCGAGCATCTTCCGGAACGAAAGGTATACCTGGGGATGGGGTTAACTCCCAAACTCAGGAAAACATTCATTCAATTTCTTATCGATAACATTGACTGCTTTGCTTGGTCCCACTTAAACATGACATGGATCCCACCGAAGATAACTACCCATCTACTAAGTGTCGATCCCAGATTTAAGCCGGTGAAGCAAAAGAGGAGAACTCAGTCCGAGGTAAAGCATGCATTCATCAAAGAAGAGGTATCAAAACTTCTCAAAATAGGATCCATTAGGGAAGTAAAATATCCCGAATGGCTAGCTAACATAGTGGTAGTCCCTAAAAAGGAGAATAAACTTAGAATGTGTGTAGACTACAAGGATTTGAACAAAGCATGCCCTAAAGATTCTTTCCCACTACCCAACATCAATCGATTGATTGATGCTACGACTGGCCACGATATCCTTACCTTTCTCGACACCTACTTCGGGTACAATCAGATTCAAATAAACCCGGAGGACCGGGGAAAGACTTCGTTCATCACGAAGTATGGTACATATTGCTATAATGTAATGCACTTCGGGCTAAAGAATGCAGGAGCCATGTATCAGCGCCTAGTTAACAAAATGTTCGAATATCAAATAGGCAAATCTATGGAAGTTTATATTGATGACATGCTAGTTAAGTACCTGCACACAGAAGACCATTTGACTCATTCGCAGGTGACATTCGATATCCTAAGAAAGTACAACATGAAGCTCAACCCTGAGAAATGTGCTTTTGGAGTCGGTTAGAGAAAGTTTTTGGCGCTTCATGGTGTCAAACAGGGGAATAGAGATCAACCTCGATAAAATCAAAGCCATCAAGGAGATCATCGTGGTGAACAATGTGAAAGCCATACAACGGCTGACCAGGAGGATAGCTTCCCTAGGGCGATTTATCTCGAGGTCATCAGATCGGAGCCATCATTTCTTTTCCCTACTCAAGAAGAAGAACAACTTCGTATGGACTCTTGAATGCCAATAAGCATTGGAAGAATTAAAATGGTATCTCTCGAGCCCACCCTTGCTCCATACTCCGAAGGAGGATGAAACACTCTACTTGTGTATCTAGCCGTGTCCGAAGTAGTGGTAAGTGGTGTGTTGGTTCGAGAAGATCAATGTACGTAATTTCATGTCTATTGTGTAAGTCGGACCCTAGGAGATGCTGAAACCAGGTACCCCCATTTAGAAAAGTTATCTCTTGCATTAATAAGCGCATCTAGGAAATTAAAACCATATTTTCAATGCCATCATATATGTGTGCTGACTACATACCCACTTCGAAATGTCTTGCATAAACTTGAATTATCGAGCAGGTTGGCCAAATGGGCCATCGAACTTGGGGGATATGATATCGAATATCAGCCTCGAACGACAATCAAGTCTCAAATTTTGGCAGACTTCGTGGCCGATTTCGCGCCTGCCCTCGTACCCAAAGTAGAAAAGGAACTTTTGTTCAAAACGGGTATGTCATTGGTGGCATGGACCCTCTTCATAGATGATGCCTCGAATATGAAAGGATTCAGGCTTGGCATCGTTTTAAAACCAACCACGGACAGTGTCATTAGGCAATCTATCAAAACTTCTAAATTAACTAACAATGAGGCCGAGTATGAGGCCATGATTGCAGGTCTCGAACTAGCCAAGGGCCTTGGAGCAGAGGTCATCAAGGCAAAGTGTGACTCCTTTTTGGTAGTAAATCAAGTAAACGGGAGCTTCGAGGTTTGAGATGATCGAATGCAGAGGTACTTAGACAAACTTCAAGTGACATTGCAGCGCTTCAAGGAATGGACACTGGACCATATGCCTCGAGAGCAGAATAGCGAGGCTGATGCACTTGCAAACTTGGGGTCATCGGTTGAAGAAGATGATATCGTCCCGGGGACTGTCGTCCAACTATCGAAGTTGGTGGTTGAAGAAGGCCATGCAGAGATTAATTCAAAAAGTTTAACGTGGGTTGGAGGAATAAGTACATCGACTACCTGAAGCATAGAAGCTCCTCGAAGATTCAAGATCACTTCGAGCCAAAGCAGCTTAATTCTCACTCAATGAAAATGGAACATTGTACAGAAGAACCTTTGATGGACCACTGGCAGTGTGCTTGGGACCCGGGAATACCGATTATGTATTATGAGAAATCCGCGAGGGCACTTGTGAGAGGCATTCTAGTGTAGACTCTCTGGTTTGCAAGGTGATTAGAGGGGGGTATTATTGGGATAGCATGGAAAAGGATAACAAGGAGTTTGTTCGAAAGTGTGATAAATGCCAAAGATTTGCACCCATGATCCATCAACCCGGTGAATACCCCCATTCGGTCCTATCCCCGTGGCCCTTCATGAAATGGGAGATGCACATGGTCAGCCCCCTACCAACGGCGCCAGGTAAAGCTAGATTTATTTTGTTTATGACTGAATACTTCTCAAAATGAGTTGAAGCGCAGGCCTTCGAGAAGGTAAGAGAAAAAGAAGTCATCGACTTCATATGGGACCACATCATATGTCGGTTCGGGATACCCGCCGAAATAGCATGTGACAATGGGCAACAGTTCATCGGCCGCAAAGTGACAAAATTCCTTGAGGACCATAAAATCAAAAGGATTATATTAGCACCTTACCACCCAAGTGCAAATGGTCAGGCCGAGTCTACAAACAAAACCATCATTCGAAATTTAAAGAAAAGGTTAGATGATGCAAAGGGGAAATGGAGAGAAGTATTGCCCGAGGTGATATGGGCATATCGAAAGACGTCGAAGTCAAGAACGGGGGAGGCCCCATTTTCTCTGGTATACGAATCTGAAGCATTGACCCAGTCGAAGTCGGGGAACCTAGCATCAAGTTTTAACATGACACCGAGGACTCAAACAACGAAGCTATAAACACTTCTCTCGAGCTACTCGATGAAAGATGAGAGGCTGCATTAATTCGAATGGCCGAGCAAAAACAAAGGATTAAAAGGTATTACAACAGAAGGACGAACCTTTGATATTTCAAAGTCAGGGACTTAGTCTTGAGAAAAGTCACTCTTAACACTCGAGACCCAAATGAAGGGAAACTAGGTCCCAATAGGGAAGGACCGTACCGTGTCCTCGGAGTCGTAAGGAAAGGATCCTACAAACTTAGCACAATGGAAGGCGAACAACTACCAAACAATTGGAATGTATCATTGCTCAAGCGATATTACTGCTGAAGTATGAAAGCATGTGTTGCACTCTTTTTCCCTTAGATCGGGTTTTATCCCAAATGGGCTTTACCGGTAAGGTTTTTAACGAGGTAACACCTATATGCTAGTTAAGGAACATTCAACAAGTATTCAAGGCTTCTTTCCAATCAACCTCGAACATTGGGGGGCATCACCCTCGGAGGTTATACTTTCAAGAACGATACTTCATGCCTAAGAGGGCCTCGATAGGAGAACTTTGTAATGGGCCAAATGGTCAAATGAACCGTGTCCATATAGAATACTCGAGCCCTGATGGCAAAACATGTATGCATGTATCAACTATTTAAAGAAGCATTCTGGTTATATCGAAAACACCTTGTATCTCATACGAGCTCCACACTTACAATCCTACGGGAAGCGGCTTGAGGGCCAAAGCACCCTAAATTACCTGAGGACTGTCACTGACAGTCAGCACATCCGAGTCATCGAAATTCGGACTCATAAGACCTCAAAGAGGCACCCCCTTGAAACAAAGGCCAAGGCCAATATACTCGGGGTCTAACTTTTCGAACAAGTTCGGAAAGTTATCAGGAAACAAGTCCAAGTGACAACTCGAAGGCTACGGCCATACTAAAGACTACGGTCACACAAAGGCTACGGCCAAAATAATGCGATTTGGAGATGTTTGACTTTTGCTACAAATTAAAGGCCTTCAACTATTGAAAATCGGTTAAAACAAGCTACCCTCGGCAAAAGCAAAATATAAAGGGCTTCAATAAATTCAGCCCCCGAAAAATATGAAGGCCTAGATAAATCTGGCCCTCAATTAACCCAAGGGCTTCGATAAAATCGGCCTTCAAAAGATACCTCAAGAGGTATTCAATTATGTTTACACAAACAAATAACCAACAAGGTTCTGATACGTCAAACCTTCGAAAAACCCAAACGGGTACAAAAAACACATGCTAAGGCATACAAAATTTTCACTAAGTCTTTAGCCGAAAAGAGGGAAAGGTTTATAGCCATTTTAGAGGCCGAATTGGCCCTACCTAAAGAGCCTAAGGGCCAACCTAAAAGAGCCTAAGGGCTAACCTAAAAGAGCCAAGGGCCAACCTAAAAGAGCCTAAGGGTCAACCTAAAAGACCTTAAGGGCCAATATTTATAGAGCTTTAAGTCCGAAGCACACCATGCTCGGAGACTTTACCCAGCTTAGACTCAAAAGTCCCAAGATAAAACTTAGCTCGAAGATTGAACATTAAGTAGTAACCTATTATCGATCGTTAATCAAAATAAAAATATTTGAGGGTCTACTCAACCCCGAATTTGATTCAACGATCAGAGGTTAGAGCATTAAAAATTTAACAAATGCTGAAGGAAAATTGAGGGCAAACGACTAAGGAAACTTCTTTTTATATATATAAAAAGATATTACACGGGGGTCCTACGAAGAAAAAATTACAAAAAGATAGAAAATATTCTACCTACTCTAGAGGGCCATTCCCCCCGGACCTATCATTTCCCTGGGACCAACCTCTTCCCCGGGGGTAACTTCTTCGGCAACCCCCCTCCTCTTCATCATCTTTGGTGTCATCATCGTCATCGGAGGAAAGGACAAATTTGGCATCAGCCTCATCAGCCTTAGCTTGCTTTATCTCCTCGAAAAGATCAAAGCCCTTAGCATGAATCTCTTTGAGGGTCTCCCTTCGAGATCGGTGTCAGACATAGTCATTGCTTATTTTTTCTCGATCAGAAGCCTTCCTCAACTCCATCTGAGCATCAGCAACATCTTTCAAATAGATAACCACCGTCCTGTCAGCCTTGGCCTGTATTACGCTGGCTTCGGCCCTGACTTCCACCACTTCGGCCTTGGCCTTCGCAAGACTAGCCTCGAGCTCAGCTATTCTACCGGCTTGAACTAAGTTGCTCCCTTGAGCATTTTGAAGTTGAACCTCGAGGGCCGATACCTTCACCAACGCATCATTTTTAGCCATAATGAGGGCGTTCATCTTCGCTTTCCATTCATTGCACTCGGCTCACATTTGATCGACCTCGCCCCGGAGCTGCCCGATCATATCTAGCTTCTGCTGCAACTTAGATATTGAAGTATTAGCCTCCGAAGACGGGAGAGGTAGCCCATATTTTTTCATAACAAAGGTTATCTGCTTTTCTAGCTCACTCTCGTATTCACGATCTTTGGTCAGCTCCAATTGGAGATGTTTTAGTTCTTCCTCCTTTTTGTCAAGGAGAAGCCTAAGTGTTTTCTCCTCACGTGAAGCTCTACGCTATTCAGCTTCATAATTACTTGATATCTTTGACAAATTGAAGACCGAATGAAAGGGATGATTAATTAGACAGAAGAAAAGTATGGCATTGGAGAAATATCAGGGCCACTAAAACTTACAATTAAATAAAGACGCTGAGCTTCTTCAAAGATTGAGCTCGCATCCGCTGGGTCGGCCTCATCGACCCCGGCAAAGTAACCCTGGAAGGGGCCGTCTTCACTCGGGACCGTACCGAGCTCGGACGTCTTCACATTCTGAGCATCCCTAATGGTATCCTCGGAGAAGGTCGGAAATGACGAGGGTTGAACTGCTGCCATGGCCTCGGGGAGATCACCCGAGGCCCTCTATTCAGGTGGAGGAGCTTCGAGACTTGCTCCCTTTGGAGTATTTTCGGTAGTCTGAGAAGCGGTTGCTGCGTCAGGTGAAGCAAGGCCTTCATCCCCCTTTCCTTTTAAAGCTCCTTCCTTGAGGATAGGGTCCCCGAACTCAGCAGGCTTGACAGCCTCGAAAGATTTCCAGGTTTGAGCCACCAGCGTCGAACCCTCCATCTCGTCACCATCATCATCCATGAACTGGTGGGCAGAGTCAACGTCCCCACTTATGGCGATGTTTCTACTACGCCTTCGAGCGGGCTCTACTTGGCTTTGGGTGTCCTCTCTCATCGAGGACCTCTTCCTCTTGTTATCCTCCTTATGATTTGGAGTCGAAGATCCTGTTTCTTCCCCAGAAGGGGGTGACCTCGTCTCAAAGAACTCACCAATACCTCTGATAGAGGAATCAGGTCACATGAAGAAAGATATTCTTAATGAGGAAAGAAACATTATGGCACGTACCGTGATGTTTCGCTTCCCACTTGCCCTTCGACAAGTCCCGCCATTTGCATTTATCGTATGGTGAAGTAACAGCTAGTTTGCGAACCCAATCCTCGAGGTCAAGGATCACATTAGGCATCCACGGAATGACTGCAGGGAGGGAAAAAGAGTAATTATGCAAAGTTTAGCAAAATTTATGGAGAATAATTTAAAGAATTCCACTCACATTCGAAATTCCATTTCTAGGGGAATGACACGAACTTCTCAGGAATAATATCGACAGTCCTCACCCGAATGAACCGGCTCATCCAACCTCGATCCTTGCCTTCGTCGTTACTGGCGAAGAAGGACTTGGTTGATCGGCATTGGAGTTTGATTAAACCTCGGAAATGTTGAGGTCGATATAATTGGATGAGGTGGCTAAGGGTGAACTCGAGCCCGGCCTTTTCATTGAAGAACCTCATCGTTATTAAGATCTGCCAAAAAGACGGATGAATCTGGCCCAAGGTTACTTGATATCTTCGGCAAAATTCGAGCACGAGCGGGTCGAGGTGACCCAGCATAAAGGGGTATGTATATACACTCAGGAACCCCTCTACGTAAGTTGTAATGTCCTCTCCTCGAGAAGGTATTTGCAGAACGACCTCCTCTCCCCATTTACACTCCCTCCTAATAGCATCGAGAACTTTCCTCAATTGACCTTATGTACCTCGATGCATGCTCTCGACGGCCGACAACGCCGTGAGGGTTCTCGACTATAAAGTCCTTTTTTAAGGAAAATTTGCCTAGTACGATCTCATGAAGAGCCGACAGTTTACCCCCGGCCAGACGTGAAGTAGAAGTAGAGTTCCATTCTTTTTGAGGAACAGACTTGGAAGTTTTCGCCATCAGTGCCTTAGGAAAAGAAGGAAAAAAATGAGTGAACCGGCGAGGTTTTGAGCCGATGCAACGGAGGAATTGGAGGTGAAAAGGAAAAGTATAAAAGAGAATAGGTGTTTCAAGGTGGAAAAGTCCTTAATGAGAAGAGAAAACAAGTATATATAGTGGAAGACGGCGACAGTTCATTAGTAGTGATGGCCGACCGGCTCTGACATGCATTTATTATTTTTGGGGAAAAGAACCGACGGGACACTTTGGTCATTTCAATGCTTACGTCATAAGAGTGGTGCCATCATAAATGACTTCAGGAATCCAAGTCGTCTCATATCATTCCATTCTAATAAACACGGGGACTATCTATATACGGTCAAAATCAAGGAGCCTGATTTCAAAGTCTTCAATTGGGCTATGAGTCCGAATCCGGGCAACTCAAAACGGGGGTCGGACCCAGCTGAAGGACACAAACTCGAGGGAGTAGGTCGGAGGCCTGGCACGACTTACATCGAGGGAAGTGCAATCTCGAAGACACTCAAGAAAGAACGGGAATTTCTTAGGGACACGTGAATTAGGGCATATATCAAAGGATAAGATTTGTACAAAATGGTACAGGTCCGTACTAGGTGGTTATACACCTATACCAATAGAATTCTTTAACACAATTAAGAATGTAACTATATTGGGGTTTTCTCCTCCTATATAAAGGGGACCCCAATCATTTGTAAAAGACACATTATTCACTGTAATAGAATATTCTACTCTACTTTTCTTGTTTATCGTACTCAATAAGTGTTCTTCAGCATTATCGCTTTTACATTATTGTTCATATTTCATTACTCTTAGCTCACCTCGAGGCCGCTGATACAATCGAGCTCGGGGTCCTTATTGCTCTAGCAACACTGGTTTGGTCCATCAATTCTTCTTAGTTAAATCTCATATTACTTGTATATTCACTAGTATTAGAATAAATCACATATATTTAAAACCACAAATCATATTTAATTGTTACACCCATTTTTTGAGGCAAACAAAAGCATTCTTGTTCTTGATTGTGACTTTATTCAACTGCTTGTAATCAATGCACATTCTCATAGTGCCATCCTTCTTCTTCAAAAATAGAACTGGTGCACCCCAAGGTGACATACTAGGCTAAATAAACCCCTTATCAAGGAGTTACTAAAGCTACTCCTTCAACTCTTTTAACTCCGCCGGTGCCATACGATATGGTGGAATAGAAATGGGTTGAGTGCCTGGTACCAAATCAATACCAAAGTCAATATCCCTATCCAGCGGCATGCGCGGCAGGTCTGCAAGAAACACATCCGAAATATCTCGCACCACCAGAACTGATTCTATAGTAGGAGTCTCGGCACTGATATCCCTTAAAAGGCCAAATAAGAAAGACAACCCTTCCCAATCATCCGCTGGGCCTTCAAGAATGAAATCACTCTACTGGGAACATAATCCAATGAACCTCGCCACTCAATCCGTGGCAACCCCGGCATAGCCAATGTCATCGTCTTAGCGTGACAGTCTAGAATAGCATGACATAGAGACAACCAATCCATGCCCAATATCACATCAAAGTCAACCATACTAAGCAGCAACAGATCAACTCTAGTCTCTAATACCTCAATAGTAACTACACACGACCGGTATACATGGTCCACAATAATAGTATCGCCCACCGGCGTAGATACACGAATAGATGAAACTAGAGACTCACAGGGCATGTCCAGATAATGAGCAAAATATGATAGCACATATGAATAGGTGGAACCAGGGTCAAATAATATAGAAGCATCTCGATGACATACAGAGATAATACCTGTGATCACTGTGTCTGAAGCAATGGCATCTGGTCTAGCAGGGAGTGCATAGAAACTGGCCTGACCACCACTTGATCGCCCCACCTCTAGGGCAACCCCTAGCTGACTGGGATCTACCACAAGCTGGCTAGGCAAGCGGCGAAATAACTGGTGCTGAAGTCGAAGGCTGAATCCTCTGCTGAGATGAACCTCCGGTAAGGCGGGGATAGTACCTCTTGATGTGACCCAAATCTCTACACTCAAAGAAACCTCTACCATCCAATGGCAGTGAGGACTGAGGGAGCCTCGAGCATCGGGATACCCGCTATAAGTCCCCGACATAGATGAACCCTGAGCTGATAATGTATGAGACGAACTTTGAGCTGGAAGGGAACTGAGAGATGAGTGGCCCTGCTGAGAACTGTGAGAACCATGGCCATATGATGCACCACAGTGAACTGGGCTGGCCATCTGAGCATGCTTGTAAGGACGACCTCTGCCATGGTGAAATTGACCTCCAGAAGGAACACCACCAAAACTACCTGATCCACAATACCTCTTGGCCTCCCTCTCAACCCGCTCATGACTGTGAACTGACTCTATCTCCTGAGCAATGTCAATAACCTCATTAAAAGTAGCACCACATACCATCTCTCTGGTCATAAGCATCCGCAACTGAAATGTGAGGCCATCAATGAACCTCTTGATCCTCTCCCTGTCTATGGGAACCAACCAAACAACATGGCAGGCTAACTCAGAAAATCTCATCTCGTACTGTGTTACAGTCATGTCATCCTATTGCAACCTCTCGAACTACCTGCACAGCTCCTCTGCAAGACTACGACACATACTTCTCCAAGAAGAGGACGGAGAACTCCTACCACATAAGTGGCGCTGCACCAACTGGCCTACGGCTCTCATATGCCTCCCACCAGGTAAAGGCAGCTCCAGTAAACTGAAAAGTAGTGAATGAGACCCCACTAGTCTCCAGAATACCTGTTGTATAGATAATCCTCTGACACTTATCCAAGAAACCCTAGGCGTTCTCGCCCTCTGCACTGCTGAAAGTTGGAGGCTGGAGCCTCCCAGACTCTCCAATCTACACTGCTCATCATCAGGCATGACTATAACCATATAGTGCTGAGCAGGCGCAACCGGCAGGGCTGGTGGTGCCCCCAGTGTTTGGAGTCCCTGCACATCCTGCTCTGGTATGCAACAACAGGAGTTTGAGTACCTCCTCCAGCCGGGGAAGTGGCTGCTGTTGTAGAAATAGAGACTGCCTGAGCAAGACTGGTGTACACGGTAAGAATCTGAGCTAAGGCTTCCTGAAGGCATGGAATCACGAAGGGCACAGCTGATGCCTGAGCTGGTCCCACTGGTGCATCCACAATTGGGACCTGATCCTGAACTGGGGTATCTGGTGGATCTGTAGGTGCTGCCCTAGCTGTTGTGCGGGCTACACCTCTGCCCCTACCACGGCCTCTACCGTGACCTTGGCCTCTCGCGGCTCTGACTGGTGGCACTGGTGGCTGTCTATCCTGCCCGATAGCAAGTATCTTCACCATCTGTGAGAGAATAGAATAACAGAAGTTTAGTTACCAGTATTAACAGATTCGCATGATTAGAATTCAAGAATGTAATCTTCTTAAGAGTTCTACAACCTCTCGAAGATAAGTACAGACGTCTCCATACCGATCCACAAGACTCTACTAAACCCGCTCATAACTCATGAGACCTATAAAACCTAGGCTCTGAAACTAACTTGTCACAATCCCAAAATCAACTATCGTGATGGCGCCTATCATGGAACTAGTCCAGCCGCAACCCAACACAGTAAAATAACCTTGAAAATAATGACACAAGCAATTAACATTAAAGGAAATCCTTTGAAAACATAACAAATCCCAAAGTACGATACAATCCAGCCCAAAACCGGGGTGTAACTGAGTACATGAGCGTCTACTAGGAATATAATCCACTACAATGTATAAAGAAAACAACTGAAAATACATCAAATGATAAAGGAGGAGAGTCAAGGCCCATGAACGCTGTGCAACTACCTTGATAGTCTCCAAACTCTGGGGTCTCAACCGCCATCGTGAATACACCTGGATTTACACATGAGGAGTAGGGAGTAACGTGAGCACACTAACTCAGTAAGTAACAAGTCTAAACTTTGGACTGAAAGGTAGTGACGAACTCAACCGCAGCAAATATAATAAAAATAAATGTGCAGAAACATAGGGATGCTTTCAAGTTAAATAGATAGATCAAAGCAATACAGTAAATGCAGATCTGAACAATGTAAGGTATATAACTCAACTATCTCTACATGCCAATGTACATACTGTATGAAATGCACCATATGCTTCCACTCTCAAGTGCTCAACCACTCGGTATTGTATATGGCCATCCGGCCTAGGAAAGATCTATCCCGGAATATATACAACACTGACTATAAGTCATCCAGTACCGAGGAAAAGGGCAGTCCAACCCTGTGGAGATGATCCATCTCCAGGTATCAAGTACTTCAGACAAATCCATGTCCAGGAAAATCCATCCCTCAATAATATCACCCGCGCTCACTAGGGGTATGTTACAGACTCTGGAAGGGCTCCTACAACCCAAGCGCTATCATAATCATCAATATAACCGTTGCGGCGTGCAACCCGATCCCATAATTGTCACTCATAATCAGGCTCTTGGCCTTACTCAGTTATCAATCTCTCCAGTCTCACCCACGGGCTCACAATGTCATGAAAACAAACCCGGAACAATGATGTGACGAATCAATAAATAACTGAGACTGAGATATGATATAAAAATGCATGAACATGAATAAGTATGGAATATCAATGAAAATAGTGAGATGACAGCAAGAAACGGCCACTAAAGGTCCCAACAATACTGTCATAAAGCCTAAACATATTATCTAGCATGATTTACAGCTCAGTTACTTTATCACATGATGAAACATGGATATCAACAGGATAGAGTCACTAAACGGTGCCATGGAATCACCTAGGTCATAACTCTCATGGTGCACGCCCATCACTTGGCAGGTGCGTCACCTCAATACCAACCACATAACACATAATTTGGGGTTTCGAACCCTCAGAACCAAGTTTGAAAGCGTTACTTATCTCGAACCAAGCAAAATCCTACTCCACAATGCCCTTGCCTCTCAAAGCGGCCTCCAAACATCCTGAATCTAGCCACAAGTAATACAGAAAAATCAATATAGGCTAAACAGATCAATTCCACAAGAAAACTACCAAATTAGAGTAAAAATCCAAAATCGACTCAAACCCGGCCTAGCGGGCCCATATCACAAAATCCGACAAAAGTCACAAAACCCGAAAGCTCATTCACTCACGAGTCTAACCGTACCAAATTGATCAAAATCCTACCTCATTTGGTCACCCAAATCTCCAAAATCCACTCTCTAATTCTCAAGCCCTAATCTCCCAAATTTCACCTCAACACCACACAATCTAGGTGGAAAAATCAATGGGGAAGCTAGATTTATGATCAAAATCAAGCACAAGAAGCTTACCTTAGAATTCCCCTCGAAAATCCTCTTCAAAATAACCTAATCCCGGGTCCAAAACGTTAAAAATGGTGAAGAATCTCGAAGTCCCATTTTTATATGCTCTATGCAAGTTTTTCACACCTGCGGCTCAATTTCCACATCTGCGGACCAAGCTCCACTTTTGCGGAGAATCACTTAAACACTACCTCTGCTTCTGCGATCAAAGACCTTATTTGTGCTCATTGCAGGTGCGGAAGTCACATCGCACCTGTGGTCCAAACTCGCACCTGTGCCCTGAAGTCCACATTTGCGACAATCGCAGGTGCGGGAATTCCATCGCACCTGCGTCCTCTGCCCAGATCTTCCTTAGTCGCATCTGTGACCCTTTCGTCACTTCTGCGGGCTCGCACCTGCGGTTCCCACTCGGCAGGTGCGGTTACACCAGTAGCAACAACACTTCAGCTGCATTTCCTCAACTCAAATCAAACCGTTAACTACCCGAAAACACCCCTCGGCCCTCGGGACCACAACCAAACATACCAACAGGTTCTATAACATCATACGAACTTAGTCGAACCTTCGAATCTCTCAAAAGAACACCAAAACACCAAATTACACCCGGATTCAAGCCTAAAGAAATTCTAAACTTCTGAATTCCACAAACAATGCCGAAACCTACCAAACGATGTCCGAATGACCTCAAATTTTGTATACAAGTGAGAAATGACACCACAAACCTACTCCAACTTTCGTAAATCCAACCCGACTCCGATATCAAAATTTTCACTACTGGCCAAAATTCTAACTTTCGCCAATTCAAGCCTAATTCTACTACGAACCTCCAAATCACATTTCGAACGCGCTCCTAAGTCCAAAATCACCTAACGGAGCTAACAGAACCATCAAAATTCAAATCCAAGGTCTTTTACACATAATTCAATATTCAGTCAATTTTTTTAACTTAAGCTTTTAATTAAGAGACTATGTGTCTCAATTTACTACGAAACCACTCCTGACCCGAACGTACTAACCCGGTATATCATAATATAGCCGTAGAACACAAAAGAATTAGGAAATGGGGAACGAGACTATAAATCTTGAAACGATCGGTCAGGTCATTACAAAAACACAAAAATAATATCGAAAACTATGGATTGAACTTTAAAACGCAAGAATTTCAAAGTAAAGTTCAAGGATTTCTAAAATTACAACTAAACGTTTGAATCCTATCAAACCAATTCCAAACGACACCAGTTTTCGCAAACAATTTTAAAATACCATAACAGACCTATTCCAAGTCCCAAAATTAAATTCTGAGCTCAATATCTAAAAGTCAACCTACCACCAAAATTTTTAACTTCAAATTGCTAAATTTCGGCAATCAACATAAATCAACCTACAGATTTTCAAAATCAATTTCGGACATACGCCCAAGTCCAAAATCATGATATGAAGATATCAGAATCATCAAAATAGAGTTCTAGGGTCATTTTCCCAAAAGTCAAAGTTTGATCAACATTTCCAATTCAAACTTCTATGTCAAGAATCAAGGGGTCCAAATCAACCTGAAAGCTTCTCGAAACAAAACTAACCAACCCCGCAAGTCATAAAATCATAAACACACATATTTGAAGCATTAAAAGGGGTAACAGGGTGCAATTATACAAAATAATCGATCGGGCCATTATAATTTTTCGTGCCATGTGTCAATATTTCTTGGAATTGACAGAAGAAACATTTAGGCTAACTTTTAACTTCAACCCACGATCTAGTGTAGAAGAAGGAAAATGTTTCCTTAATATTGTTGCAGACTCCTCAATATAAGTGGGCTGACAATACACCAATAAGTAGGACTCTACTGATACAGCTATATGACACCCTAGTACTCTTGATCCTAGTGATCTGATACTATCATGCCCTAAATTTGGGAAGTGATACACGACACCCAGTGACTTAAACATGTGAGCGAGTGAACGAACATATCCTTTAAAAATAAATCTTTTATTTTAAATCATATACATATGGCTCAATGGACCAAAAACCTTCACAAATACTTTATGCGTATTTATTGAATAAAACGACAATGCTTACTACTTAAATACATGACCCACAGTATACATGGAGATTCTATGATAATGAATCCTTACGTACATAAATAAACTAGACTCAATATACTTGCCGGAACTATAGCAGACTCACCATAGCAGTTGGATATGAGAGAGTTGCCGTGTGTGGGTTTGCATCGTCCAATATAGCACAACCTGCATCCATGAAAATATGCAATGCCTACGGCAAAAGGCATGTGGGTACAAGAATAATAGTACCCATATGCATCGTAATCTCTTTTACATCGAGATAGGAAAAAAATAACATAAGAAAAATACATAGGAGATAAATGAGCAAATGAAATAAATAACCAATCCAAATCATAATATAATGGAAAAAATAAAAGTTTAAAATAACATAATTTTTAGTAGGAGTTCATTATTTATCAATCATTTTATTATACCACCATGTGCATGTGTAGTGTCCGATCTCGACCCGATCGGCTAGGCCATCTCATTATGAGATTTATTATCCTAACCAAGGAACCCAACCAAGGATTACTATAATCAACATCGGCATGTGTAGTTTCGGATATTGGCCCCTTTCGACCAACACCTTCTCGATTCACTAATAAAGCTCCCAAAATATTTTACAAAATAAATATATTTTTTGTGGTTCCATTGGCCTTAAGTCACAAGTAATTGACACATTTTCCACTTAAACATATTCTTTAGAGTTAGGCTCAATAGCCATGTAATATATTCTTTTTTATTTCATAAATAGATAAAAAAATTTATTTGAAAGATCATAGAGTCATGTTCATACTTCTTGAAAATTTAGCGACATAAGAATATTTATTATAAAAATCCTTAAATCATTCTAAAACATTAAATCATGAAGATGTTTATCAATTGAACTAAATCATTTAGAAGATGACATGAAAAGCTTCAACATTATCGACATTTTAATCTATGAGCTTGTAGACATGAAGAAAATTTTAATATGTGAGATATGGCATGGTGACTATAATGTTTGAAAGAATCATGGAAAGGCATACTAAAGTTTAGGGAGAGGAATACATCAATACTTTAGACATGTTGGAACTTGGAACAATTATATTCTTTTTGTTACAAGAGTTAACACACGAACTTTAACATTTGAGAGATGACATGGAGAGTTTTCTAGGAAAGTGATTCTATGAGACGGAGTTTACCCAACAAACCTCAATTATGTTCTTTAGTGGTACGACAAGGTTTAACCAAATCTACAGCATAATAAATTATTTGGGTCACTACTAGCAAGAAACCCTATATTTTTTATCACTTAGGCATTTCATCAAATACCTAATGTGCATGTTTCTATACAACCTCTTTCAATGGTGTTTCTTCACCCATAAACTACCATTTATACCAACAGTGGATGCAACAAATCCCTTACATAATTACCAACATCTATTAACACATGCATAAAATATAACTCCCCACCAATCAATTCATCAACATTAACATTTTACAATCTCCACATATTCTTTAGTCCATAGTTAGAACTTATGACTTCCAATCACCATCACATAAGTTATAATATTCAATTTATACTTATATACGCACTATTAATTCATGCATGTAAGCTTAAGGGCGTAGAATTACTTTCTGTAAGCAACCCAAGAAAGTCGCCCACTTGAATATTTGAGAAGATTTGTTGATAATTTCCGAATTTCATGAGTAGGATGTGTTAATTTAGACGATGGAGTAGGCACTAATTCATGAAAAAATCTTACCTTAAAGTGTATGTGTATTGGGATGTTCCTCCTTCTCTCTAAAATAAAGTCACATTCAAAGAAATATTTTCTTTGTTTATCCAAAGCACCATTTAGTCCCCTTATTAGAATGAAAACGTATGCCAAAATCTGGGGGAAAAATTAGAACCTTCTATTCAGTATTGTAATATGTTTTGCGTTTCTTATTCCTACTCTCCGATTCACATAATCGTCCATAGATTGGCTTCCAAAATCGATAATATCTTTCTATTTTTGTAATTTGTAAACCAATAATGTAATCCACATTCGTGTTCCATGATTTGTATAACCGACCACATATTGGCTTCCAAGCTGACAACTTTTTTTCACTTCTATGGTTTGCAAAACAATTCTGCAGTCTGCATTCCTGATTTGCGGCTCGTAGAACTGGCCACAAAATGGACATTTAGTTGATATGATACTTTTAGCTTGTTTTGGAACTTTAAAGTCTTAATATCATTACGAAATCTCATGGAGCCTCACAACTTGAAAGGGGGAAAGAGGGTTAAGAAGGTGTTTATTACCATCCTTAACAAAAGCATATTTGTTGGACTGTCCACCATGTCTAGCCCCTATGTTTACCGTGAAAATGGTAATGACAATTAAATTTATTAATGGGACTCTAAAAATATGTGATCTATTTTTATGCTAGTTGTTTAAGTAGTTGATGCTAGATGTGTGAAGCTTAACGGCGAAATACGAGCTAAAGCAGAGTTACAATCAAACCGATGGGCTAGCTATCCAGGCTTCGGACTGACTGATGAGGGGCCTCGAGGTTGATGCCTGGGCTCGGGCTCGAGCTATCGGGGTAATCGGGGAAGGGCTAACAGTTAGGATATAATCAAGGGAGGCTCTTTATGGCCAATAACAAGCAATAAACGAAGAACAAATATAAGAATAATAAGCAGTAGCATTGGGAGAATATGTTAGAGAGAAAAGAGAGAGAGTTGTTATATTTCGTGTAGAATAGTTGGAGCAACATCAGCCCCTTACAAAGTAATGGGGATCCCCTTTATATAGGAGAAAAAATCCAACATAGTACAAAAATGCATTAATTGTAAAGGTATGGAGATGAGACGGCTAGATGCGACACCTTGATACAGGCTCCGGGTAGACCGGCTTTGTCAGACTTAGCTGCCTGCCTAGGGAATCTCCTATTTTACTCTAGCCTCAATCAATATTCTCTTCGAGTCGGACCTTGACGAGCTTCGAAGGAGGGAACTCGGTCACAGCTTCGCATCCTTGAGGCCTCGAGGTGTTCTTCTAGAGTGACTTAACAGTAAGAAATTGGACCCTCTAATTTTGCCGCATACAGATAGTCTCCGCGTTTCCTAGAACAAAGTAATGGGAAACGATTCTAATACCTGACTCCCCGAGCTTCCCGTGATGACGTCATGCCGATGATGCAACCTATGGCGTGAGTTTTCACGATAATCGGGACATCCCATGGACTTGTCGTTTCGATGCCGTTCAATGCGTTGTCAATTCGGTTCCTCAAGAACGCATTAATTGTACTTGCCGGTCAGTCTTCCAAAGGTATTGATGGTCGTGTCATTGTCCCCTATAAATGGGGGTATTGTGGCATTATCCTCTATCCAAGTGCCTTCTACTATTTATTCATCCCTTTCTTCTCGCCATCTTTCTCTATTGTTGATCACATGTTTGGGGTTCACGGCCTCAAGGTGGTTTGGCAACATTCCCATCGGCCGTGTGGTGGCCTTTTGCCTAAGCTCCCCTTTGTCGAGCGAGATTATACCATTCTGTCGCTGCTATTTTTTTGTTACATCTGATATTGTTGTCCTTATTGGCTCGAGATGATGATATACGGAGATCGACTTTCCTCACTTTAGGAAATTATTCGGACTATGTACCGCTGCTCATAAGGGGGCTCAGATTATACACCTCTGCTCGCCTTCCTACCCCGGCTTGACGTGGCGCTTTGCCCCGGGCTAGCAGCTTGCACGGCTCAATGTCCCAAGAATTGGATTCAAAGTAGCCGTGCAAGCGAGGCCGACGTTTGCCAGGTCTGTTGTCTCTCCGAGGTTCTCTTGGCCAGTGAGGGTCCTTGACCTTTGGCTAATTATGGCATTTTTTCATCCCACCCTGCTTCTCGACTTATCCTTTAGGGATATCAGTGTGGAAGGCCGGGATAAGGCTTCTGAGGATGCATGCCCGAAGAGAGGATGTCCGGTGGCATTGCAGGAGGTGGACCTTCGAGAGTAGACTAGGCTCTAGGCTTTTACCGCGTGTGTGCACCCCTTTGTTTCTTTGTTTCTGCATAAGGACCCTTTGCGGGCTTTTGTGATCATATGTAAGGACCCCTCGAGGACCGTTGTAAGCAAATGTTTATGAATATAAAGATGTTTTCTTGACTTCTACCTTTGATACTTGCCATATTCTTGTATATTCTTGTGCGCTTGTGAGGATTTTGAACGTGTGCCCCTATCGACGATCGTCAATATCTAACTTGGGTGCGATCATTCTTTTCGATCTTTGGTTGATAGAAATGGCTCCTTTCCGAGCCCTTCATTGTTCCCCAGATCAAGCCTAAAGTGGTCCGATAGATTCAGGTCATCGGGACCCTCGAGTCTCATGGAGATAGAGCATCAAACCTCAAAATTTTGAGAGCGGCCTCTGAGTGAAAGTCAGCTTCAGGCACTTGGAGATTTACTTTGAACTTGATGTAGATAAACTTTTAGGGCATTGCAGGTAGGTCCCTAAGGAGAGGTAACCCATATTTAGGCAATTTCCTGAGGTCGATCCCTCATGGACGGAGCTCAAAGTTCTTACTTTTCTCCTTGAGAGGAAAACTCGAGATCGGGTACCACCTCGGAATTGGAGACGACGTGGATGGCTTTTTGAAGCCTTACTTTTTTTTATAGAGGTCCTCGAGGTCGGGTACCACCTCGGAACCCGTATTGAAGCCTTCGGCCTCCTGGGCCTAACTTGGGTAGGTGGACCGTTGTTGTTTCCCTACATATATATGGGGTTGCTCCCGCTTCTTGGGAGATCCCATTATCTTAGGCCCCATTGATAGGGTTGTGCTTGATTTATGTTCAAAGTATTGGGTTACCTTGGCATAGATATACCGTCATTTTGGAAAATAATGCTGATGATGAGGTTCTTTGCGGAGAAGGCAGGGCTTGAATTCACGCTTGGTCACCTTGTCAGGCTGTACCAGCCCTTTCATCATCGAGGTATGCTAACCTTGCGGTGCCGTTCGTCTATGCCCTTTGTTGTTGATGATAAGGAATATGGAGAATGAGAGTGGGCTAGTTGATTCATCCGGGTCCGGATGACTGACGTTATCCCTGTGGAAATTATGCCATTCCCCGAGGAATGGAATTATACGCGTGAGTGGAACGCCTCATGTTTTCTCATACTTGCTCATGGCGGAAGCTTAGTTTAGTAATCGTGTTTCCTTCTTTTCTGCAGCAATTTCATGGGCACCGAGCGAAGTCCCTGATCTGCCTGGCTGGGTTCGGAAGCTGGTGACCCATTTGACTTGTGATGAGCGTAGGTAGAGAGCCGTATCCCGGGGAAGATGGGAAGCGGAATACCATGGTGAGTGTTGGGTTATTCCTTCCTTGCTATCACCTTCCTTTTCTACTGATGGCATTTCAGGAGATACTAGAGACCCGGGATCGCATACGCCGGGTGACTGTGCTTCGACCGACGCAGTCTCTTTTAGGGCCAGAGGGATTGGCTGGCAGGTGTGTGTTCGGCCTTTGAGGAAGCCCAACGGCTTCACTTTGCGGTGAGTTTTAGCATAGGTTTTTCCAGCTTTGTGTCTTCCTTTCCTTGCTGCGTTTTCTTTTGCAGGCATCGGACAAGCTCGAGTCCGGGCTGCATTGTTGTGAATCCAGGCTATGGAAAGCCTTGGATGAGGAGAGATCCCTAAGGCTATTTTGTGATGAAAAGGAGGTCGAGTTGGTGCATTTTGCAGTGTGAGGCGAGCCGGAACTTGAATTGCGAAAACCATCTGAAGGAGAGGGTAACTTTTTGTTCCAGATGAATGTGCATTCCGCTTTATGGCCCCCAAGGTTGACACTTGGTTTATTTCAGTCGTACAAAAAGACGGAGGCCCTGGAATTCCTTGGAGGTGAAGTTTGTCGGGCCAGGTGTGATCGTGATGAGTTGAAAGCTTGGGCGGGGGCTCAGGCTTTTTAGGAGGGGATGAATGCTCTGGCCAAAGTTTCTGCTTTTGAAGCTCAACTTTGCCTAGCTCACGGTAGTGCTTTGGCTCTGACGGAGATGTATGAAGAGTTCGAGTCTAATCTTTCAAAAGTCAAGGCTGAGATCGTTTATGCCCGAGCAGAAATTGCGATGAGCCGGACTGAGGTTGATCAGGAGATGGCGATCTATTCAAAGGATGTTGCCGATGCTCAAGCCGAGCTGAAGAGGGTCCTCGACCGTAAAGAGAGGATAAAAAAATATGCTCGTTGCAGGTCCCAAAGAAAGGTTTTCGAGGAGATCGGTTTCAGGGGTTTTGTTCTCCTAGAAGAGTTGGCGCGAGCGAGGGCAGACGAGCGTGATGTTCGATCACTTCTGTCCAATGCCGAGAAGAGTGAAGATGAGGCTGGTAGGCCATAGCCCTCAGGGGCGGAGAGTAGACTTTGCCATCTTGTATGTGATATTTTCAGAGTGCGTTTGTAGATGGAGAGTGAGCTTTTTCATGTATGTAAATAAAAGAAAACTTGAAGTTTTATATCTTATGTACCCTTTTCTGCTTCGCTTCTGACCAGGTGCACTGGTTTCAGAGTTGGTGAGAATCCTTAGATTCGTGATATGGCTCCGGGGCTTATTGCTCAACTATCTCGGGTTCAGTCTCAGAGTCAGGCTTAGACTCGAGCTCATAGACTCTCAAGCTTTTGTGTTTGCATGGGCGGGCAACAATGGCTCTTACGCCTTGCCCTTGGGCATTTGTATTTTAACTATTTTGGGTTCAGTCTCCGAGTCGGATTTCGACTCGAGCACAATTGACCCTCAAGTTCTGTGTTTGCATGGGTTGGCGACAATGGCTCTTACGCCTTGGGTTTTAGCGACCTTTTATGTGTGTGGCCCTGAGGCTCATGAAACTGGAGATGATGGCTCTTATGCTTTGCCCTTAGGCATGTATAGTTAACTATTTTTGATCCGGTCTCCGAATCGAGTTACGACTCGAGCTCATTTTGACCCTCAAGCTTTCAAATTTCAAGCTGGCGACAATGGCTCTTATACTTTTGGTCGATGTGACCTTTTAGTGTGTGGCCCTGAGGCTCGTTAGGCTGGCGACAATAGCTCTTATGCTTTTGCCCTTAGGCATATGTAGGCTTTGTTTTCTTCTCATTAAGGTCTTTTTTTTGGAATAATTTTTCCTGACCCGTCGTCGGTTTGGGAAGAACCTCGATTTCAAGTCGTTTGCGGCGATATTCGAGCACCTCAGAAGGTTTAGCTCGTAGGCTGAGTAGCTCAAAGACTTGTAATTTGGAGCCGACATGGTCGAAGCTCTTTTGCCTGTCGAGGGTAGCCTATTTAACCGGTTCTTTTCGAAGTAGATTCAAAGTAATGGCCTATGATTTTGTAGCGACGGTCGGGCGTCCGCGAGTCGCATTAATTCAGCTGGTATAGCCGTATGACCATAGTCATTTATGTTTGGTCGGAGCCATTTTTGATCCCCTAGAGTAGTAGTTTAGGCATTTACATCGAGGGTATGCCCTTTCGGGAATCTTACAAATGCGACGTATAGCCTAAACTTCGGGATTGAGTTTATGCCTGTAGTAAGGTCTTACAAAATTTTCATGCCTTTTGAGGTCTTACAGTTTAGTTGATACTTGGTACAAGTATGATTCATGCCTTGCTTGAGGTCTTACAGTTGAGTTGGTACTTGGTACAAGTACGATTCATGCCTTGCTTGAGGTCTTAAAATTTCAGTTGCTGCCTTAAATAGGTCTTACTAGACCGAGTCTTCCCACTCGGAATCTTATGGCCTCGGGTTTTTTAAATGAATGGCGATCGGCGACAATCTCTAAGTCATCGATTTTGCTTAAGCTCGGGGGCGGTTACTCGTGAACTCGGAATTGCCTTATTGAGGGCTTATGACTTTGGAGATTCCGACCCTGTGGTCATGTGCTTTCTGAGTTTGTGATGCCAGTCCCCGAGTGTAAGGGACAATTTTCCTTTTTGGAGATGTTTCATAATTTCCATGCTACCTCGTTGAGGGCTTATGAGTATAGAGTTCTGATCCTGAGGCCATGCGGGCACCGAGTTATTGATTCTAGTCTCCGAGTAATTCAGGGCATTCTCGATGGAGGATCCTTACTATGAAAATGCTGAATTTTCTTTGGAGTACGAGGTGCTTTTGGCGAAAGATATTCTTTGATTGTTTGGCATAAGTACATGTTGTTTTGTTGTCGTGAGCCCGGCTCATGCGGACACGGTTCATTTGACCGTTTGGCCCAGTACATCATTTCCTATTGGAACTTTGCTTGTCGTCCCCCGGTTCTTCCGAGTAGAAGACTTCTCAAGGGGGCGCCCTCCAATGTTTGGGGTTGATTGCAAAAGAAGCCTTGTGCGTTTTTTGGATCCTCCTTAGGTAGCGTGTGAACGTTGCCTCGTTAAAAACCTTGCCGGTGAAACCCTCTCAGGGACAAAAGCTCGGTCGAAGGAAAAGAGTGCAACAGATGCCGTTAAGGCCTTGAGATCTTCGAGTTGGGTTAGCACTTTCGACCGCCCTGACCGGGCACCTGCATATGGGTTAGTGTAGAATAATAAAAGGGGGAGGTGGTCTTACCTTATCGTGGGATGCGCCAGAAATGTTCCGAGGTCTGATGTATCCCTATTGTTTGGAGCAAGGACTCGGTACGGTCCTTCGCTGTGTTTAATCGGGCATAGCCGAAGACGTAGTTTGGTTATCATTTGACTCTTTCGAGAGTGGAGATATTGGTGCCGGTGCTACGTTACGTAACACGAATGCTTCCCGTGCCGCACGTTGTTCCCCGTAAATGGTTTTAACCCCATACCTCGTCGGGAATTTTATCATTTGGTGGAGGGTGGACGGTGCCGTTCTCGTGTAACGTATCCTTGGTTGTCCGAGTAAGGCATAGTATTTCATGTCTCCTTCAACGATATGGAATTTTGGCGTTTTGGGCCGCGTCGGCCACGCCGACTGGGAGAGTGATTCCCCCCTTTTGTTGCTTCGATTAACGTGTTGAATCCGTTAAGGATTCGAGAGGCGGGAACGATTTGGTCTAGCAGTCCGGGCTGCTCTATTACTCTCGACCTGATAATGTGGGTCGAACTACCTGGATTCACGAGCACACATTTTATTTGAAATGAACAAATGATAAAAAGGTTACAAGTATGTTGTTATGAGGTTGGGCGAGGTGTCAGAGTCTTCCTCGCTGAACACGAGGGCATCTTAAGGTACGTATCCCCGGGTTCATCTTTTTCTAGTGATGGATATTTTTGTTCTCCTTATCACAGGTTCCTGGGGAGCACTGACGCCCCTCTAATATCATGTGTATAACTTGCCGTGATTCATTTGCTTAGTTATTCTTGGCCACCACTCTTTCTCGAAACTGGATTTTAGCCCGATCGTTTAAAAAATTCTTGGCGGTGACTTTTATCGAGTAGCCTGGCTATTTCCCTTCGGAGCTGGGGGCAATCTTTGGTCTTATGGCCATGCGTATTATGAAGTGCACATACTAAGTTATGGTTCGTCTGGGAAGGATCCAACAGATAGGCCTGGGCCATTTGGTGTCCCTGGTTTTGCTGAAGATGAGCATGATGTCCTATTCATAGATGTTGGAGTTGTATGCTGATAGGTGAGGTGCCCTCGTTGGCCTCGTGTCCTCGTCGAATCCATCTCGGCTGATGAATCCCCGAGGGTTCTATCTTCGGTTTACCAATCAATCATTGTGAGGCGGATTGCGTCTCGGGATATTCCTTCTATCTTCGGGGTACGGCTGGCACCTCTCTTTGTTCGATTTCGACTCCTTTGCCAGGAGTCTGCTTAGATATACTGAACCCAAGGGGGCTCCCAGCTGGTCATTCTCGGCCCTAATCTTTGACTGGTATCGGTTATGGATGTCCGACCAGGTTACGGCGGGATACTCGACTAGATTCTCTTTCAGCTGCCTTGAGGCTACTGAGCTTCGCTCATTCAGGGCTTGAGTGAAGGCCTACACCGCCCAATCATCGGAGACCGGGGGTAGTTCCATCCGTTCCGTTTGGAAGCAAAATATGAATTCTTGCAGCATTTCATTCTCCCTTTGCTTGATCTTGAATACGTCGGACTTCCTCGTTGCTACTTTGATGGCACCGGCATGTGCCTTTACAAAGGAGTCTGCTAGCATGGCGAATGAATATATGGAGTTTGGAGCCAAGCTATGATACCACATCATGGCCCCCTTCGAGAGCGTTTCTCTGGGCTTCTTCGGTAAAATGGACTTGATCTCATCGTCTTTCATGTCGTTGCCCTTCACTGTGCACGTATAGGCAGTGACATGTTCGTTGGGATCTGAGGTCCCATTGTATTTTGGGATTTTTGGCATTCTAAACTTCTTTGGAATGGGTTTCGGAGTTGTTTCCTCTGGGAAGGACCGTTGTACAAACTTCTTCGAATCTATGCCCTTTAGGACCGGGGGTGCGCCTGGGATTTGGTTGACTCTGATCCTTTTGGTGAGGTCTTCTAGCATTTTTGCGATGGCAGGATTGGTTACTGATCCGTTGTTGCTCGATCTCTCCGGTGCCTGTTTGGCCGGGGGAGTAGTTTCCGACGCTACTGTGCTGGTAGTCTTCGGGTGGCTTTGTAGCTGAGCGATAGCCAACTGTTGTGCCTGCAACATTTCAAAAATAACATTAAGACTAACTTCCCATTCTTCTTGAGCTGGGTTTTTTGGGCTTCCTTTTGGACCAACAACTGGAACAGCCACCCCGTTTTCTCCGTGGTTTTCGAGGTTGTCGTTCTCAACTCTGTTCACTGAGCCAGACATTTTGACCTGAAATCAAAGATCTTGGACAATAAAAAGTGTGAAAGATAACTTGCATTGCGTAATGAAACCAACAAGAAAATAATCACTATTATTCTTAGCCCCACGATGGGCGCCAAACTGTTTACCGTGAAAATGGTAATGACAATTAAATTTATTAATGGGACTCTGAAAATTTGTGATCTATCTTTATGCCAGTTGTTTAAGCAGTTAATGCTATATGTGTGAAGCTTAACGGCGAAATACGAGCTAAAGCAGAGTTATAATCAACCGATGGGCTAGCTATCCGCGCCTCAGACTGACCAATAAGCGGCCTCGAGGTCGATGCCTGGGCTCGGGCTCGAGCTATCGGGGGTAATCAAGGAAGGGCTAACAGGTAGGATATAATTAAGGGAGGCTATTTATGGCCAATAACAAGCAATAAACAAAGAAGAAATATGAGAATAATAAGCGGTAGCGTCGGCGAATATGTTAGAGAGAAAAGAGAGAGAGTTGTTATATTTCGTGTAGAATAGTTAGAGCAACAACAACCCCTTACAAAGCGATGAGAATCCCCTTTATATAGGATGGGAAATCCAACATAGTACAAAAATGCATTAATTGTAAGGGTATGGAGATGGGATGGCTAGATGCGACACCTTGATACAGGCTCCGGGCAGACCGGCTTTGTCAGAATTAACCGCGTGCCTAGGGAATCCCCTATTTTACTCTAGCCTTAATCAATATTCTCTTTGGGTAGGACCTTGATGAGCTTTGAAGGAGGGAACTTGATCACAACTTCGCGTCCTCGAGGCCTCGAGGTGTTCTTCCGGAGTGACTTAAGAGCAAGAAATTGGACCCTCTAATTTCGCCGCATACACCCTACATTAAATTCCCATGGCCTTTCTAATAATCGTGACAAACTTGTATTGGCACAATATCACAAAGAACTTTATCATGATAACTTCCAATTTTAAATTTCACCAACACTTTCTTGGTCACATTTAGTTCACCACACTCATTGAGCCATTGCAACTGATATTTAGCTTAAAGTATATATATTTATATGTATATCACCTCATGTTTTACTCGAGTTTTGTAAATTTTGGATGTAAAATGTATTGGTTTATGTTAATTTGTTTTAATTCACTACTTTCTAGTATTAGCTTTAATTGATTATTTCGTCAAGTCTTGCGTTACTTAATTGTTGCTTTGCTCGCATGAACCTTGATTGAATGCAAAGGGTTAGAAGCCAGGATAGACTTCAAGGCTTTGACCCTGAACCTGAGAGAATATTTCACTGGAGGTTGAGGGAAGCAAGGGACACAAATAATCTTAAGGCACTTGTTCAATTTCTCGTGAACATGACAGATGAGCAACATATGGCGGTTCAGGAGGTGGCGATGCCCAGCATTGCTAATGTCACCTCCAGTAATGTAAAGCCCAGAATCATGGGCACTTTGAGCTGAAACAAAGCATGATCCAACTACAAATGTGAAGGGCAGTTTATGGGTCTTCCATATGAGGATCCACAACAACACATCCTGAACTTCTTGGAGATCAGTGATACTTATATCACTAATGGGGTCACTCCAGACTATGTGAGGCTCACACTATTCCTGTTTTCTCTGTTGGGCGAACCAAAGTGATGGTTGAAGGAAGAATTAGCTAATTCTAGTACATCATGAAATGATTGGAGAGGAAATTTTTGGCAAGGTTCTTCCCTTCAGACAAAATTGTAAAGATCTGTAGTGAGATAGTCGCCTTCAAACAGAAATCGGGGGAGTCTTTATACTTAGCTTGGGAAAGGTTTAAGGGGATGCTTAGAGACTGTCCTCATCACAATAAGACAAAGAAGTGTTAGCCCACACTTTCATAGAGGGGCTACATCCTGAGATAAAGATTGTGGTAGATGCTGCAGCGGGAGGTCAAGTGTTGGAGAAAAGTTTTGATGAGATATATGCATTATTGAATAAATTCTTTCAAAAGCAATCCTGACTGGCAAGGAGAGATGGGTAGACATACAATGCAAAAATCTATAGGGGTTCTCGAGTTAGATGGAGTGTCTGCATTATCAGCACAAATTGCCACATTGGCCAACCAAGTCAATCAAATGACCTAGGTTATTAGCAAGCTACAAGCCCAGCTAGTACAACAAGTTCAAATATTTTGTGAAGTATGTGGAGAGGGTCACAGGAGCGACTTATGCCCAGTTAATCCATAGTTTGTGGGTAATGGAAATAGGGGCCAAACAAATCAGTATGAGAACACTTACAATCCTAATTGGAGTAACCACCCAAACTTCTCTTGGGGTGGAAACCAAGGTGCTTAGAATTAGTACATGCCACAAACGCCTCAAAAGAAATATATATCACCTCAGGCTGAAAAACTTGCAAACCCAATGAGTTACCTTGAGGAGATGATGAAGAAATTAATGGCTGACCAGCAAGCCCAAGCAGCAGCGATGAGAAATTTGGAGCAACAAATAGGGAAACTTGTCATTGCTCAAAATAATCGGCCAGCTGGGGCTCTTCCTAGTGATACTGAGCCTAATCCTAATGCTAAAGTCAATGTGGTTACCTTGAGAAATGGAAGAGTATTAGAAGAAGTTCCAAAGAAAAAGAAGTATACATCTAGTCCTGAAGGAGAATTAGTTCCCAATGCAGTTGAGGAGAATGAGAAAGAGAACAAAGGATCAGATCCAGTAATTATGACAAGGCCACCACCTTCGTTTCCACAAAGACCGCAGAAGCAAAAAGATGATTCTAAGTACAATAAATTCTTAGATATTTTGAGCCAAGTATGTGTGAATTTGCTGTTGGTGGAAATTTTGCAAGAAGTGCCTAAGTATGCAAGGTATCTCAGAGATATTGTGGCAAACAAGTGAAGACATACAGAGTTTGAAATAGTTGCACTTACTGAAGAGTGGAATGCTAGAGTTTAGAGTAAACTTCCTCCTAAGTTGAAGGATCTTGGGAGTTTCACAATTCCTCTGTCTCTAGGAAAATAAGAAGTTGGTAGAGCCCTATGTGATTTAGGGGCTAGTATAAATTTGATGCCATCATCTTTGTTCAAGAAACTCAGATTGGGGGTGCTTAGACCCACTACACTCAATTTATTGTTAGCAGATAGGTCACTAGTTATGCCAGAAGAAATTATTGAGGATGTGTTAGTTCGAGTTAGAAAGTTTATTCTTCCTTCTGATTTTATTGTTCTTGATTACAAGGCAGATGAGGAAGTACTCATTATTTTGGGGCGACCATTCTTAGTTACTGGTGGAGCGTTTGATGTGAGGGAAGGGAAGTTGAAGATGAGAGTTGACGATGAGGAAATCACTTTTAATGTGTACAAAGCACTTAAGCTCCCTAAGAATTATGAGGACTTGTGCATGATTACTTTTGTAGATTGAAGGGGATAGAGTAGAGTCCTTATGTGAATTGTAGTGATCCATATGGGACAACTGAGTTAGAGGAGGTGGTGTTGCAAGCCGGGTGTGTAAAAATAATTGAGAAAAGAGCCAGAGATGAAAAAGGAGACCTTCCGAGAGCATGCAAAAAGGATAGACTTTATGGGAGAAAGAAGAAGAAGAGAAAGCGCCCAGCTTGAGCAGAGTAGCAGAGTCGTGCCACGACTATAAATAAGGCGCTTGTTTGGAGGCAACCTAGCCTTTTTTCATATTATTTTATATAGTGTCGAGTTTTGTGTTGTTTTTGTTTTGTAGAGTAGGGGAAGTTTGAGTGCCCAAAGTTGAAGTTGAGAAGCATATTTGAGCTTAAGTGTAGGGTCGTCCTGACCCTTAATATTAAGGATTATGTGCGAGATAGGCCTGAGAAGGTCTCAGGGAGTATTTTTCACCCTTGTTTAATATTTTTCTCTGTGATCATTGTCACGACCCTAAAACGGACCCGGTCGTGATGGAGCCTATCGTGAAACCAGGCCAGCCGACACAAACCCCAAAACTAACCGAACATTTATAATAAGTCATTTAAAACCATTAAATAGCTAAAATCACATAATATAAGTTAAAGTAGACAGTGCGGAAATACAACACAGCCCGACATCGGGGTGTCACTAGTCATGAGCAACTACAACTCGTCTAGGAATATGAAAAGACAACATAGTCTGAAACAAAGCTAATACAAAGCTGAATAAAGATAGGAAGGAGAAACACTGGGCTACGAATGCCAAACAGCTACCTAGTCAACTCCGAAAGCCTACTGGAAGATAGATCACCACTTACTATCGAGACCCGATACTCCTGGATCTGCATACAGGGTGTAGGGAGTAATGTGAGTACGCCAATTCAGTATGTAATAAAAGTAAAAGCATGCTTACCGTGAAAATGGTAATAACAATTGTTGATACCCAATTTTTTCCTATATATTTTTAATATGCAAAATACTTTCAAAATACCATATGTATGCATATATAAGTATGTCCAAATATTTTATTATTTTTTCTTAATTTTAAAAAAAAATTAAATCAATTTATTGCCCTATCTTATCCAGAAAAGCCCAATAATTATTCCCAAAATTTTTATTTTTGTTGATTCATTTATTGGACTCTTATATTTATACTAAAATATAGCTAATGTAATTTTTTCATATTTTTACAAATTTATTTAGTATTTTTAAAGCTAAATTGCATATAATTTCAATATTAGCCTCTTTTAGATTTAATTACGTTTATGTCTATAAAAAATTAGGTCCAATATGTTTAATTTGATAATTATGTACTATTAATTATTTTATTATCTTTAATTTATTTTCAGAAATTATTCTATTATTTGTTATAAAATAAGTAAGGGAAGAGTGGCTATTGAAAATATAGCCCAATTGTGTTTCAATTGTAGCTTGAATTGAACCCCAATTTTAAACCCAATTACCTAGCCCAAATCCTAATCAACCTGACCCACAACCCTTTTTAAATAACCCGCCCAGACTTCCTTTTAATCCCAGCCGTTGATCGCCTGGATCAATGGCTCACATCAGCCCTTTCCTTTTTTAATCCCGACCTACCCCAATCCCTTGTCATTTTTCACCTGCAGCCGCCTTCAAACCCCCTTTCTCTATCAATCGTCTCTCAATCCTCTCTCAATCCTCTCTCAAACCCTAGCCGCCGCCTTCAACCACCACCCGAAAACCTCCCAAATCCATGGCTTCCAAGGTCATTGGAGGCCTATATCTACCTCATTTGGCTTCTACATGCTCGATTATCATGATTTCAAGGCTAGATCCTGGAAAAGTTTGGTCCAGACCTTGGTTAATTTCAGTTCTATGGATGTCTCCGGTCATCTTTGACTTAGCTCCGGCCAGCCATGGCTATTCAGGCCTGACTCTTGACTTCTCCTGCTTAGATCGATGATTTTCCAAGCCTTTCTCACCATCTAGGGTTCTTCTGAAACCCTAACCTTTAAGGTTCTTTCGATTTCTTTTAGATATGTTTTAGATCTGTGTTTGATCTAAACTTTTAAACGTTTTCTCAAGGTTTCTTTCAAAACTCTACCTTCGAAACCCCTTTATCTTTTCTGATTTAGGTTTTTGTTAAGTTATTTCGAAACTTCCTCTGATTTTCAATATGTTCTGTTGTGTTTCCTTATGTCGTTCTTTTACTGGAGTTTGCATGTCAAGAGTCTTAGTTTCTTTTCAGGTTTCTAAATATATTTTTGTGTTAGTATTTGTCCGATTTACTTGCTTTTCATCTCTAGAACTCGACTGATGCTGAAAACCCTAAAAATTTAGGTTCATTCGAGTCCTGGGACTACTTGCTATGTGATTTACTTGTTCGTCATGCTCTGAATCCGATTGATTTCAAAACCCTAATTTCTCTAGACCTATTAGAACTTCTGAAAACTGCTTCAGCTGTTTGAATTAGCTCGACTGGATTCAAAGTCCTTTTTGTTTCAACTTTTGTTTCTCTATGTGATTTGGTTTCTTGCAATCGTTGAAACTAGACTATACTTTTCAGAAGGGCCTTTTTACGTGATCCTTTGCATGCTTCTGATACCCTCTTTTCTCTATTACTAAGTTGACCTATGTGACTACCATGTTTCACTGTCTACTGACTTTGTAGTTATTATTACATGCTGCTTCTCTTTGACATAGTTTAACCTCACATGCCTAATGTTTTGTGCATTCTATTTATATGTTAAAACAGGACTCATGGTCCTCTCTTTGATTGATTCTGAGCTCCTTGTTTCTGGGACTGATTTGAAAACTTTCCTTAGACTTTCGATTCTCCTATTTTTAACTTGGTTTATTTGCTTATTCTTGGGAACCCGTGTGATACTCCTTAAATCAGTAATTTCAAACCCTTGACTCCCTGATTTTCTTTGAGCTAATTGTCTCCATATTTTGCAAATCTATTGTGTTTCTTACCTTATTTGGTTAACCGAGTATTTTTACTGATTCTTCATTAGTTGTTTCCTTAATTGAACCTCTGTGCACTTACCCCTAATTGTCTACTCTGCACATGAAGCTTACTTGATTTATTTTCTTAAATATTTTCTGCCCATTACCGTTTGATTTTAACTCCTTAATTAAAGGAAGTCGTTATAATTAATTTGATTTTAATTGGTACATAGTTCCATAATTACTGCTAAACTATAATCCTTGCCTTATTTTCTGCCTGTTTTCAAACTATAAATACCCTGCTCTTTCATTAACACACACACGAACACACTTAGTTTTGAAATCACTTACACTCAAAAAATTCTCTCTTGCTACTTGTACTGTGGCCTGTCTTCAATGTCCTGCTACCTTCTTTTACTATATTTTGCTTCTTTGAACTGGTATGTTTTGATTAAGATTTCAGCATCACAACAATATGTTTACTTAATACTTTTGCCTTCTTGTTTGCCTACTGCTTGTGTTTAGTCCAGTACTTAATTTAGCATGCTGTAATTTCCTTCTACTTGTTTTGAATCTATTATGTGTCCTAAACCCCTACCCTAATGTGTTGATACTGATGGTTTGTTTGAGGCATGATAGTATTAAGTATTGTTGTCTATGATTCAAACGTGATTCCCTTGGGCTCATAACCTCTATATTACCATTACGTGATTGTGTATTCTGGTTGATTTTGTAAGCATAACAACACTTCCTATTGTTGTGCATGCCTAGAATTAACTAATGCCTAAGTGCATAGGCTCTTTGCAATCCCCAATCCCTGAACCCCTTTTGTGTGAAGTCCTTAACTCTGTAATTGTTTCCCAGCACCTCTCTCCCTCTTCTTTACTCTGTTTCTTCACCTGCACTCTCTCTTATACTTAAGTTCTGCCCCCCCCCTCTTGTGAGCCTTGCCTTGGGACCCATGAGCTCCCTCTGAACTTGGATACTTGAGGGCTGGCACTTCCACACTATACTTGTCCCTATTCTGGTAATACAATTTGGGTGTGAACACTGTCGGGAGTCCCATTGAGTCTCTTAGGGAACTCTGACACACTCAAATTGGAGGAAGGCTTTGGATCAATGGTCTTTGAGTTGGTTTATCTCGTAACTCAGGAGGAAGTGAAGAGTCAGGCCTCCTCTGGTTGTACTTTCTTGTTGATCTGATGAGTGTTTGTTAGTTTATGCATGTTTCCTTCATCATTGGTAGTGTACAAAGGTTTAGAATAAGGCTTTATTTTATATGAGGTTTGTTACCAATACCGGGCTTGTCAATGACCAGTTATTATGGTCGTAAGATACTGCTATGAGTATCCTAGTTATGTGGTATATCATGTGATTACGTTGTGGGTTACGGGTATGGCTTTTTTAGACTTATACACTGTATAGATGTGAGAATCAAGTCTTCTAATGAATTTTAGATATCAGAAATTTGACTCTAAGGTTATGGGCTAAGGTTGAAGAAAAGATCTTCATCTAGGTTATGTTGCCAGGATAATATGGATTGGGGTGATGTGGGATAACCCATTGGTATGTGCACGAGGAGGTTATCCGGTGATTTGATGGTGTAACGACCCAGTGGTCATTTTGAGAAATTAAGCTCTGTTCGGCGGCGTAAGGTCTGGAACAACTTCATAATATTAGTATCAACTTTCGTGCATGGTTGAATTCAATTAACGGATGATTCAGAGTCAAATTGGAAGAAGGAATCTAGTTTTGGAAGTTTAAACGGTGAGAATTTGACCGGAATTGGACTTTTGGGTAAACAACCCCGGAATGGGTTTTGGGTGATCTCAACAGCTTCGTATGATGATTTTGGACTTAGTCGTGCATCCGGATTCAAATTTGGAGGTCCGTAGGGTAATTTGAGGTGTTTCGGTAAAAGTTGGAAAAGTTGAAGTTTGGAAAGTGGAAAGGTTTGACCCATAGTTGACTTTTGTGATATCAGGGTCAGAATGTGATTCAGAGAGTTGGAACAGCTCCGTTATGTCATTTTGGACATGTCCGCAAAATTTGGCGTCATTCCGACTTGATTTGATAGGTTTCGGCACAAGTTTTTGAAGTTGGAAGATTTGGAAGTTCATAGTTTGATTCATGGTGTGATTCATTGTTTCGGCATTGTTTGATATGATTTGAGCCCACGAGTGAGTCCGTGTTAGGTTATATGACTTATTTTTGTGTTTAGATGGGGTCTCGGAGGACTCGAGTGTGTTTCGGGTGTGTTTTGAATTATTTTGGGCTTCTTTGGATGCTGATTATCTGATATCTGGTGTTGTTCTTCGCGTTCGTGAGGAGCCTCTCACGTTCGCAAAGAAGAATTTGGCTTCTGGAAGTTTGTTCTTCGCGTTCGGGAAGAGACTCACATTTGTGGAGAAGGAAATCTCGGTTGCACAGGTCTGACATCGAAGGCTCATATCTCACAATCTAGAAGGAATCTTGAGATGATCCAAAAATGAAAGTTGTATTCCTTTGTGTCTAGTTTTCGGAAATATAAATTAATTGGAATTTAGATTTGTGTTCAAAAAGTTACAGTAGTTACACTATAGGCTGTCCGCGGAGAGTTCAAAAATCTCTGTTGCACAGGGTTGACTTTAGAAGCTTATATCTCACAATATATAATGACTAAGGAAATGATAAACCTATGAAACTATAGCCCTTGGGGTCTATTTTTCATAATATCAAACCATTTGTCATTTGGATTTGTGTGCAAAACGCTATGGCCATTATACTAAAGGCAGTCTGGAATGAGTTTGGAAATCGGTGACGAAATTTACTCATCGCGAACGCGAAGAACAACCACTGGGCAGGCAGAATATATTCCTAAATTTAGGGTTAGACCATTTTATTCATATTTTTTTGAGGGTTTTTCACACAAATAGATTGGCTAAGTGTTCTTCATCTAGAATCTAACATATTCCATGATTATCTTCATTTTCATCATTTAATTTGTGTTTTGGGTTTGGAAAAATGTTGGTTTTTGAAGAAAATTCCTAAAATAAAAAATCATGATTTGAGTGACTAAATGGTATTGGAATTTGATAAATTTTGTATGGTTGGACTTGTATCGGAATATGTATTCGGATTTTGTAAAATTTATTGGGTTTTGAGGTGCAGGCCTGGGGGGTCGACTTTTGGACCATTTTGGATTTTGCTAAAGATTGATTGACTTTATGACCCGGAATAGTTTCTTATGTGTTTTATTTTTGGTTTGAAGTTAATTTGGTTATATTTGAGCCGTCCGGAGGTCTTTTCACCCCAGAAGTGCATTTTAGAATATCGGTTTGTCGTCTTCGAGGTAAGTATCTTGTTTAACCTTGTGTGGGGGACTTCTCCTTAGGATTTGAGTCTGCTATGTTGATTGTAGTTCGTGTAATCAAGGTGACGAGTGTGTGCTCGAACTTATTTGTTGGAAAATTAGCCTTTTAGTGTTCCTAGGTCCTTATATTCACTGTGTATGAATGTATACTTGATATGCTTGAGTTTTCCACTTAGTAGTTTTACCGCTACATGCTCTAATTGGAATTAATTGCTTGTGATTCATTCTTATTGCCTATTTGACTCTTATTTTGCTTAACTAAAGATTTTTACCTCTTTTACTGTCATGCTATCTTTCATAATTGCTCTTCATTATTGGAAATCATTATTATCTCCCCTGTAATTGTTTAGACTTAATTGAGGTTATGATTATCTTCCCGCTGCTCATCCTTAATTGAAATTGTTGTATATTCTCCGTAAATTGCCCAACCTTAAAAGAAGTTTAGATATACTATATTTAGTTGACATTTCCTTATTTGGAATTATTTGATTCGTGTTAGCTTCCTTGTTGTTGATTACATATTGTGGGATCGTTGCTTCATATTATTTTCTCCCTTGTTGAGTTGTTCTTATTACGCTTAGTATTCTATATTGTGGTTATTCCTTGTGAGCTTATTTTACCGTCTCCTTGTGATCAAAAGTTCATGAGTTGATTTACTTGTCGTGTTCTTGTATATATTGTCATTGTTGTTGTTGTACTTGTTGTGGTGGTGCACGAGGTTTCTACCGTGCAGTTGTTGATATTGTGATGCACGAGGTTTCTGTTGTGCAGTTGTTGTTATGGGGTTGCACGAGGTTTCTGCCATGCTATTGTTACTATTGATATATTGCAGATGAAGCGTGACAAGGCGGGGTATGTATATATATGCTTATATCTGGGTTGTGCATTTGGCGATACAAGGTGGGAACATTATGATGCACGTGTGGCGAAACAAGGTGGGCACTTATTATGTTATTATTTGCACATGTGGCAAGACAAGGTGGGCTATATCAGGAATTGATTGTGATGATTTGTGATGGCCTGGGGGCATTCTTGTTGTTTGATATTGTGTTGTGGTACTCTTACCTGTATGAGCTTTATCTCGTGGAAGTTGTGAGGAAACATCTTATGTGTTGTCCGTTCTATTCCTTATGTTTATTAGCTGGTAGGAACTATGTTAAAGCACTTGCACAAGCATACACGTAGTTGAACACTCCTATTGGATGTGAAGTCCTCTTGATTTTGCTGAGTATATATGCACACCCTTGTTTACTTGTTATATATTTGAGAGTGGCTCTAGTTAGCAAGTGAGTTGTCAGCATAACCATGAGGTGTGATGGGGCCACAGGATGCCAAGTGTTAGATTTCAGGTAACTGGACTCGTGAGCTGTAATTTGTCCGAGATTCGGTACTTCGTGGAAATTGTTGGATAAGACCTGATGTGAACAGTGTCGTAGGGTCTAAATTATTGCTTACCTTTACTGCATTGTGAATTTAGGATTTGGGTTTGTGTTTTCGCTCGCTCTTTTATGTCATTATTTTGGTATTTCCGATGTTACTTGATGTTTTCTTCCCTTATTGTGATTGTAATATTGTTATACTTTTCGTGTTGTCTTTATATATACATCATATTCCGTTGTTCCTATATTTATACAGTTTAGTGTACCGATAGGTGTCTTGACTGTTCCTTATCACTACTCCATAGAGGTTAGTCTTGATACTTACTGGGAACCATTGTGGCGTGTTCATGCTACTCTTCTAGACATTTTTGTTGTGAAAATCCAGGTATCTATCATTAGTAGTTGTGCAGATCATTGCTGAGGAGACTTAAGGTAAACCTGCTGCTACGTTCGCAGGCTTCAGAGTCACCTTCTTACTTGTATTCAACTATTTTCACTCTTTTCTGAACAGTTATATTAAGAAAGTGCTGGCTAACTTTGTAGAGCTTATGACTTGTACTACCGAGTTTTAGGAATTATAAATTTTTTAGAGATTTCTGCTTCAAGATCGTTAAATTTTATTTATTATTGTGGTATTTCAGTATGAGTTAGGCTTACCTAGTCCCTAAGACTAGGTGCCATCACAATACCCAAATGGAGGGAAAGTTGGGTCGTGACAGATGGCTTTGGAATAACTCTTGGCACATTCGAAGACGATCGTATGCTTGGGGGGCGAATTTAATGATCCGATCGGTCGTTTTGAGGTTTAGTGTTCTATTCGATAGTTTAAGATTTTGAGTAGCTTCATATTATGTATTATGACTTGCGTGTATGGTTGATTTAAGTTTTCGAGTGGTTCGGGATTGATTTGGAAGAATGATTCTCGTTTTAGAAGCTTTAAGTTGGAAGAGTTGACCAAGGTTTGACTTTTGGGTAAACAGGCTAGGAATCAGATTTTGATGATTCCAAAAGGTTTTATGATGATTTTAGACTTGTACGTATTCGGATTGGGTATCGGAGGTTCCTACAAGAATTCGACACTATTTGGCGAAAGTTGGCAATTTGAAGAACTTAAGAGTTCATAAGTTTGGCCAAGAGTTGACTTTGATGTTATCGGACTCCAATTGGTGTTCCGAGACTTTGGATAGGTATATATAATTGAATTAAACTTGTATGTAAAGTTTGAAAGTAATTTGAAGTGTTTGAGTGTGAGTTGGATATTCTTTTGAAAGAATGAAGATTTAACAACTTAGGAGAAATTCTATTCGGTTTGAGCCTAGATTCTTTGTTGTGATGTTCCCGTGGGTGTTTTAAGGCTTTGGATAAATTTGAATAATGTATTTGTACTTGTTGGTATGATTGGTTGGGGTCCCGGGGGGCTCGGATGTGTTTTGGACCATTAGTTGAGAAACTAGTTAAGTTAAGGATTTGAAGTTTGACCATGGTCAATATCGGGTCAAGATGACCTCTTTTTGATGATTTGAGTGCGCTAGCATATTTGTAGTGTACTTTATGATTGAAATGCATATATGGTTTGTGTCCGGGAGGTTCCGAATGAGATTTGGATACTAAAACAAAGATTTTCATGTTACTGGTTTTTATTTCTGGTGTAAGTCATTACGAAAATGCCATTTATGTCCCTGAAATTTTCAGATTTCATTTAAAACTTCAAAACACCATATCTCCCTAATTTTAAGACCAAATTGGGTGATTCAAGAGGCTATCCTGGGTGTAATCTCGCAAGGATCATGTTAGGCTTATCAAACATATGTTAGGGATCATCTCGGACCTTATTTCCGCTGGGACAACTGCTGCATTTTTTTTCTTGTTTCGGAATATAATTACTTTTTTTCACAAGGTTTTGGAGCTCGGTTTTGGGCAGTTTTGGAGGGAATTTTTACTACTTGTATTGGGGTAAGTTTTTTTACTCAAATTTTTTATATTTCATTATTTCAACCTCGATTTTTGTGTTTCATGATTTGAAATGGAGAAATTGGGGATTTGAGTAAAAACTTTCTAAAACGCAAAAATGATATTTGAAGGCCAATTTGATGTCGAAATTGTATTATTATTGTATGGTTGGACCCGTATCGGAATGGGGGTTCATATTTTGTGAGTTTTGTCGGATTCCGAGGTGCGAGCTCGGAGTTGACTTTTTGGATTTTATTAAAGACCAAAATCTTATTATCCGAAAGTGTTTCCTATGGCTTTTAATTATGATATAAAGTTATTTTGGCTAGATTCGAGCTGTCTGGAGGTTATTTCACATGGAAAGGTCTTCTTAGAGTATTGATTTAGCTTCTTTGAGTTAACTATTTTATCTAACCTTGTAGGGGGGAGCTACCCCATAGGATTTGGTTTAATTGCACTATTTGGATTATGTGGAAGGCGTGTACATGAGGTGACGAGTGTATACACAACCTTATATATATAAATTAGCCGGATCAAACACTTAGGCTTCTTATATGCATTTAATAGAATTTTTTATTATATGTTCTACAGTCCTTTGTTAAATTTATTTTTACATGCTTTAATTGAAGTTGTTAGCACATGTTCTATCTTTATTTGTCAAGTTTACTCTTATATGCTTTATTTGAAGTTGTTACCTTTTATCGTCACTGTCACGCACCGACCTTGGGTAGCGCGACTGGCGCTCAACAAGGTTACCCCGATCAAGCAAGCCTGCACAATGTTTCTACCCAACTCACCCATAAATAAAGAGAAGAATACATTCCATTAATTAGAAAGTAAAAGGTCATGTGAGTAACACCAATTCATTCCCATTAGTCACATCATTAACAAGTTTCCCCAAATAGTACGTTATACATTCGTAGTTAAAGTGGAACAAATGATACAATTACAACAAGTTTGTTCAACCTTCCCAAATAAGATGCAACTCACACTATGTCTATGGATCCTCTAACAGAACCAAAAGAGTGCTAAGACAGTGCCGGTAACAAGGCCCCGGCTATACCTCAAAAATACTATGTACAAGGGACAAGAGATACAGGACCCCAAAGTGAAGTAGGGCTCACCAAGTCAGCTGGATAGAGAGTGTGATGCTATCACGGATCAACACCACCTGCTATAGAACCACCTGCATCCATTAAAGATGCAGCGCCTCCGGCAAAAGGGATGTCAGTACATATGGTATAGTACTAGCATGTAAAGCTAAGCACCCTCTCAATAGAACAAGTAACAATAAACGGAGAAGGAAATATGAAATCAATAAGAGACTCAAACAATAACAAAGTGTCAAATTAGGGGAAAGGTAAATCTCAAGTAAGTTCGATATTTTAAGTTGGGAGATCTGCAGCACCGATATACCACCGTATTTTTATTATGGAGTCCCATCTCTGCCTGATCGTCTGAGCCATCTTATCCCAAGATATCCACTCACAATACCACCACGTGAGCGGCATGGTGTCCAATCTCACCGGCTAAGCTGTCTCACCACAATGTTGTGTGGGTCGACATCACATCTTGCTAGCAATAATCTCATTCTGTTCAAGGGGAAACATCTCAATGCATCACTTTTATCCCATATAAAGGGAAACAAACTCAACACATTAACATGGGGATTTACACTTCAATCACGTTTACATCGGCATGTGCAGTTTCGGGGTTAGGTTATTTTTACCTACCCTTCCTTGGTGACTAAACGATACTCCCAGAACATTTATTTTTAAAAGGGATTTAACACTCATTACATATTTCTTTTACATATCATTCATTTCATTGGCACCAATGGCCATGACATAATATCAGTCTTGGCATATTGGCCACACATGATATTTCATGCTCTTTTCTTTCACTTTCAAATATAATCATCTATAATCAATAATAAGACTTTTGAATCAAGCCTTAAACAAACATTTGAATAGTTTAGGTTCTTAGGCACATGTGATTTCGTACACAATTTGACACGATAGCTTTCATTAGAATCACGTTCTAAAACCATAACATATTAGCACACAACACATACTTAAACCACATCCTCAAGAAGTAACTCAACGCAACAAGAACATTTGTGACACATATTGAACGCATATTTACTTGGACATAGGGACTATTTCGATTAATCAATTTATAATAAGCAGCACGGGACTTACGAGGTCATTGTGGGGTTCAATTCTAAAAGAAGGGTCTAGCCAACATACCTCACCTTGAGCTTTCATTAATTCATTACATAGTTCCGGAATCCTAGAAACTTTGATTTATTTAGAGATATAGCAAAACATAAATTAGGAAGGAGTTTATGATTCTATCTCATTTGAGCATTTTATCAAACACTAGGTGGCCATTATGATCTCAAGGTCCTCCTATGGTGGGTTTCTCTATATCATTACCCAAAATCTACCTAATTAAGCTTAACAATGTTCCCACGACCCTAGATAGCACATGCATGCATAATGAACCACTCCCACACACAAAAATTGTTTTCCTTATTACCTATTCCCAGTTGAATCTCGAGATTGAAGGCTAGAGAGTAGAATCGTACCTTTTGTTTGAAGACCTTGGGAGTTTCCCTACAGAAATCTTCAAGGTTTGAGAAAAGGCTGATGAATGAATGACTTGGAATTCCTTTTCTCACTCTAGACCACCTTCCCCTCTCTCTAAAATATAAGTTTGAACCTTCTAAAATAATCCCAATATTTATTTTATAAGAATGGGGTCTAGTTTATAAAACTAGAAAAATGAAGCCACGACGCAGATCTGCGGTCAAATATGCGACCCCATAAAGATTTTGCGGTCCACAAATGGGCCGCATAATGGCCCTCCGGAACTGGGCATTTTCTGCTTCACTTTGTGACTGGTCTGCGGTCCGCACGTGGGTAAATCAAAATGCGTAAATCAAAAAATACCCTTTGTGAGCACGTTATTTTTTCCCTATATGAATTACTCTCATAAATTCAAAACAAAATAATTCTTTTACATTGGTTTGCAATTTTGTAGATTTTTGTATCACTTTCTTGTTAATTGTTTGCATTTGCTTATGCGTGTTTATTTTATTTAAATTAATGAAAAATACAAAAATATAGGTTGCATTTGCATTTACGATTTGACTTTGCATTTTTAAGATTAATTATCAAATTAGTTGTTTATAAAAATGGAAAAATTACAAAAAATAATTTAATTTGCACTTTTTAGTTTTAATTTTGAATTTTGAGTAGTTTTCTTTTAATTTGTTTTCTTTATTAATTGTGGTAATTATTCTTTATTTTTAATTAGTGTTTTTGATAGGTTAATTAGGTTATAGTATTTAATTTAGATTTAAATTTAATTTTGAAAAAAAGAGGAAGAAAAAGAATTTTTGGAAAAATTGATTTGAAATAGGAAATAAAAGAAGAAGAGAGTTAGTTTGGGATACTTATATTTTTCCCCCTGGCCCAAATGATATCCAGCCCCAAGTAAATTTGCCGCATACCCGGCCCAGACCTCTCAGATGTCAAGGCCGCCAAAACATCGCCGTTTCGAGTTTGGCAGGTTTACATTAATCCGAGCCCTTAATTTTGGATCATCCAACGATGGAGGTTGCTTCTTTGTGTTAACTAAAAATGTCCTAAGAGTTGATATTAGTTCAGTTCCAAACAGACCCCCTCGTCCATCTCCTTCACCTCTCTAATGAAAACCCTAGCACGGCCTTCAACCTCTTCGCCAATTCCGGCCGGCGACGGAGCTCGAACACTGCCCAGAATCCATCCATGCAACTATCATCCTTCCCTCAACCCCAATCCACCACTATTTTCCCAATTCCTCACCAAATCAGCCCAGTTCGGAGCTAAAAAAACGAAGAAGAGGATATCAGCCCAGTCCCCTTGAACGATAGGGTTTGAAACGGGTATTGCCCGTTTGTTTTATTTGAGAACATATGGATAATACTTGTTTCGAATCAAATCGAAGTCGTTAGAGTTCATCAAGCTTTGCACGTGCGAACATAGAGGTATTTTTCTTCGTCCTTTCTCCGTCATCTTCCTCGTCCGTTCGTTATTAAATTCACTTTCTTCTATTTTTCCTCCATCTTCATTCTTTCTTTTTCTTTTCTTTTTCCTTCTGTTTCTTCTGCTCATTAGTTTAAATTCGTATAGCAATAGCCATGAGTTAACTTTGGATATTTTTGTTAGAGGGATAGAATTAAGTCGGTTCGTTAGTATTAAAATTGATTGAGTTCTTTGGGGCCATCGTTTGAATGTCATCTTGTTTGGGTCAGAGTTTTGGGTCTCAGAATATGCATGGGCCGGGTGGAATTCTTGGGCCCTCAATTTATTGTGACTCGTCCCAACAACAGCCCCAGTATTTCGGTTGTTTGGGTTGGCCTGACCCATAGTTGGTTTAGGTTGGGAGGGTAAATAACAGTAGCTAAAAAGGATAATTGGGGAAATTGCTATGGGGAATCTCTTGGTAACAGAACTAAGAAGCTTCTAGGAAGCATGGGGTGGGAGCATTTCTTAATTTATGTTTTCTAATTAAGGTGGATTAAGCAAAAAATGAAAATTGTCTAGGGATTTTTAAGCTAAAATGAAAATTGGAGGAGGGTAGAAGTGCAAATCTAATTTCCCTAGTGCTGCCCTACTCCCTTGCCTATAAAGGCACATTTTCTTTCCATTCAAGGGAGGAATTCAGAGAGAAAAATCCAGAAAAATCATAAACGGCTGAGATTTTTTTTTTAAAAACACTGTTCCATTGATCTTATTTGGAATTTTGAGGTTTTGAATTTCTGAAACAATTTTCTGATTCATGTGGGGTTTAAAATGGACTGAATTTGGTTTTTAAAAGTGTGGTTTGAAGATTTGCTTGGTTACTGTTCGATTGAAGTATTTTGGGACTATTTCACATCATTTTCTGTTTGAAATGGGTTGTTGGTGTTGAACCCTGCTGTGTTGCTACTGCTTTTTCATCTGCTGAGCCTTATTCTCTTATTGTTTTCTCTTATTTCTCAGGTATTCCTTCAAATTCTTGTCAACACGTGACAAAGAGCATGTACTTTGAGTTGAGGCCTGACTGAATATAACTGTGCTAAAGCTCACACATCTTTTATGATTAGTATGCCATAGAAATGAACTTGTGCTCTTTAAGAGTTTTGGGCTGATTTATGAATTCAAGCAAGACTATGCTAATTCTCTATATGTTGTTACTGTTTCGTATCGAGGGAAAAAGATTGGTGGAAGTTTGGGGGCTGGTGTTTGTAAGTTTAGCTTAGGATCGAATGCAAGCCTGAATACCTGTTGATTCCATTAGTAATGTAGTTAAATTTAAGCATTGCATCTGTTGGCTTTTGAAATTTCCTTACAACTCGTTTACTGTGGAATGTTGTAGTTCATTGTGAGTTGGTTGAGTGCAATTGTTTTTAGTACTGGTAAGGCTTCGATACGGAGGCCTAACCTTCATTTTGGTTTTGGCAAAGTTTTGGATCTCTAGAGCTTGGGCTTTAAAGCCAGTAACGAGAGAGGGGTAATGCCCTTACTATTTGGGCTTAGTTCGTGAGCCCAGTAGCTCGTTTGATTATTAATGGACTCATCCTATGACAGGTTAGGCTTAAGAAGGCATAAAAGATAAAATCAGAAGTTTAGTTAGCTGATTTGTCCTAGATTAGTTAAATTCAAAAATTAAAAAAAAAGCAATTTATTTTATGTTCACATAGCCTTAGCTGATTGGCAGTCGATCTCACTCAATCCTTAGTTCAGAAACTTTGGGCTTAAAGCTGCCCCAATAACAGGCAAATGGTTGTTAATTTCATTATCACATTTGGTACTTGTATTTCTTCTCATCCTTAAGAGCTGGGTTCATTGGAGCCCAAGCTTGGAGGCAATTTGAATGAGTTTGATTTTTGGTTGTTTTCTAAAATGATTTGTTTTAAATTAGCTGACCCTCTTAATATGGTACCTTTTAAGCCATTTAATAAGATTGAAATTTCTTTTGAATGAGTAGACGTTCCCAAATTCTTCTTTAGTTAATTGGTTTTCTTTTTCAAAATAAATCAAGGTGCGCCGTGCCAAACAAAAATGACAACTGCGTGGCCCTCGCTTAATTATTTCTTTTAAAATTCTTAGAACTCGAGGCGCGCCATTTAGAAAATTTTCCATGGCCCTCGCAAAGTTAAAAACTGTAGTTGCTTTAGGTGCGTTATTTTAATAATTTACCTTCCTAAACTCGGGTGTGCATTTCATGTGAGCCAAATCCAAACCTTAATAACGTTGAACAAAATGTGTTTCGAATTGCGGGTGCATTTCATGTAACGCAATCGAGGTGTGGTAAAAAGGAGGTGTGACAAATCCAAACCTTCCATTATTTAGAATGAGGTGTAGGTAAAAAGGAGGTGTGACAGCTCTGGCGACTCTGCTGGGGACGAACCCAGAATCTCTGGTTCAGGGTTCAAGAATTCGAGCTTAGATGAATTGTTATAGTTGGCTTTATCCATTATTTGATTTTGTTACATGTTTGGGCCTAATGGGCTAATTGTTGCTTTTACAGCTTTGATATTCTATAAACTGTATATAAACTGCTACGAAACTCTTCTTCTCTCTGAGTCTTCTAAATCATGGAGGATTGTGCACTTCGTGTGACTTCTCTTCTGTTAGAGTCATATCCCAAATTTTAGAACGAGGTTCAGACAAGTTGCAAAGCCGGTGAAGCTTCTGTATTTCCGGTACGCTGCCCTCCCCCCCCCCCCCCCCGGCTCGAGTTGTCCGCTCGAGTAAGCCAAGTCTAGAACAATAAACCCAGGTTTTAAATCTAGTATAACAAGACCTCATGATCCCTAGTAGGAACGTTTGCTTGCATCACGTGCATTTGACTTTGGAGACTCAACACATGGGTTGGGTCTGTCTAGGACAGGTGTACCAAAAATGAAAAGATCATCCTGATGCATCTTACTTGCTACTTGTGCATTTATTTGATTTGGATTTGCATGCTGACCGGCTTTTGAATAAAGGGAGAAAGTTGGAAAAAAGAAAATAGCAATGTGAGGGTTAAGTGAGTTAAATCACCTGTTTTGGAAAATCCAATGTCCAAATGGTACTGAAACTCTGCCGAATTTTTTGAGAAAAATGAAAAAAGAAGAAAAGATTTTGTTTTGAAAAATAGTTGGTTTTATTTTATTTGCCCGAACTAAGCCAATTTGATTCTCATAGGGTGTGAGATACGTAGGCAACCCCTATCGGGTCCAACTTCCTTTTTGCAAAAATAGCCCAAAAAGAACAAAAATTTTAATTTTATTGCAAATAAGTAAGGTGATGCCATTCTTGTCTAAAATAGCCGAATCCCCAAAAGGGCACCAGAAGGGCATTTTTGCAAGAATAGCCACCTTTGGTCATTTTTCAAGGTTTTTGCCGGTTAGCGAACACAACCTTAAAATCTTCGTTTTCGGAATGCTGAAAGGCCGTATTGGCAAAGATGGATATTTTTGTGAAAATTTTGAAAAAAAGGGTCATTTTTCTTGAGTCATAATTTTATTTTAATGAAAATCACCTTAATAAATGTGTAGGATGAGCACGATTCAAAATGAACCTTTCTCAGTCCGTGAAGAGATCCCGTTGGAGCTACATATGTGGTGGCATGATTTGGGGGACAATAGCAAGAAAGTTGTGACAAAAGCGTTGGGTGGTCTTGTCGGGCTCTTGAAGGTTAAGCCGAGAAATGTCATAATTGAGGCCTTGATACCATTTTGGGACCCAGCACATAATGTATTCCATTTTGCTGATTTCGAGTTAACTCCTACAGTGGAAGAGATAGCAGGCTACACCGGTTTCGACAGAATCTTAGAAATCAATTCCTGGTAGCACCTAGAACAGTAACCCCTCACAAATTTTTGGATTTGTTAAGCATCACTCGGGACATCCGAGTCGGAAATTTGGCCAAAGGATTCTGTACCTTCTACATTTTGTACCGACGTTACGTGAATCCCCGTGGCTTCGAGACGCTAGATACTGGTCTTACTCACTCAGGAAACCAAGACCAGTGGGAAGCTTGGAGAGGATTAGCTTTTATAGTGGCGTTCCTGGGTATTTTGATTTGCCCCAGGAAAGATGGGAATATAGAGTTGGGACTCGTGGGGATAGCCGACTTTATGATGAAAAAGGCAAATGGGACCATAGTGCCGATGATTTTGGCAGAAATTTACCGAGCTCTGACCCTTTGTCGAGAAGGGGGAAAGTTCTTTGAAGGGTGCAATATGTTGTTATAATTATGGATGGAGGAACATCTTTGCCACCGTCCTTGATACTTTAATTGTGGTATGACTGGCCTCGAGTGAATTGAAAAACATGAAAAGTGGGTAGAGGGTTATGAGTTCCCGGATAGTACGGAAGCATGGCATGCTCGTTTGAGATCTTTGACTGCAAACAAGATCGAATGGACATTCAGGTGGCTCTCGGTCAGTGAAGTAATTTATATGTCGGTTGAGGTATGTTTTCTGCTGTTGATGGGTCTTCAGAGTATCCAGCCTTATACTCCACACCGAGTTCAACATCACTTAGGCTGATACAAGACCATCCTAAATTATGAGGATTTGAGTCGGCAGGTTATTGAGTTAGAACCAAAAGCCGCTTTTCCAGAAGAAAAAGTGCGTCGGATTTGGCATCAGTGCAGAATCTTAGAGCCTTGAACTCAAGTACGAGATCTATCCAGAGGCGAGGTGGAGCCTAGTTACACTTCTTTGTATGGTAAAAGATCTTGAGTTCATCATGAGCCCAAAAGGCCCGCAAAGAGACCCCATGTCCAAGAGTTCACCGACGGAGAACAGGTGCAATGGAACTAGTTGACCAAAGAAAATGAGTACAAGGCTACCATAAGCAAGTTGGGAAGGCAAGTCATGGACCTTCAGTTTGAAAATGGTTTGCAAGCCGCCGCAGTTGAGGGAGTGAAGAAAAAGCTAACTCAGTAAAATGAAGCCCTCAAAGCCCAAATCCGGAAGATGAAAGTAGCTGCTAGAAACCCGAAAAGAAGCCGAGCGAATGAAAGGCTTATAAGCAGTCTGAAAAAGAAAGCCCTTGAGTGTCAAGATGACCTAGAAAAGTCTAAGGCCAGTCTGGCGAAAGTTCGGACTCAATTGGCAGAAAATGCAAAAGGTCGGACATAGTTTGTGCAACAAATGAAGAGAAAGTATGAAGGGACAATCACCAGCCTGAAAAGAAAGGTAACTACTCTTGAGAATGAGGTAGCCAAGCAGGTTAAAGATTTCAAAGCTGATAGGGAACACTGTTATGATTTGATGGCTCAGATGGAGGAAGGAATACAACAGTTGCAAAATTAACACATTCACGACACTCAGGTGTTAGAAGCCCGGAATCAGCAGGTCAGGCGTCTGCTTTAGGAAAAAGGTAGAATCCGAGAGAGGATCAGGACCATTACCGACTACATTGTTGTGAAATGCCGAGCATGTGAGGATATGACTCGCACCACCTTCTTCGTGGCAGTGATGACATTTGTCCGGCAGATAATGAGTGACTTGGATAGGCTTCAAAGGGATCTTGCATATAGGCCCGTGGCGAAACCGAATGATGTCCCGTGGGCCCCAGGAATATTTGAGGCATTAATGTATTCATGATTTTCATTGGAGTCTGTTAGTGTGTTTGCGAGTCTGTATTTTCTTTTATTGGAGTCTGTTAGTTGGTTTTCGAGTATGTTATTTTTACCTTTCTGTCAGAGTCTGTTGGTCTTGTTTTAAGTCAGAGTTTGTTAATTTCCCTTTTCAAGCCTGTTAATTTTATAATTTGGTAGAATGAGTGGTTGTAATCAAAACTGTTTTATTTTATGGAAAAATTTTGAAATCCCAAAAATGTTTTGTTATTTATTTTCTGCACTTATCTTCAATAACTATGCTTGGTCTGATTCATGCGGGGTCATGATACGTAGGCAATCTCCATAAAATTCGACCATAACCAAAAGAAAGAAAAAGAGTGATAAAAAAAGAAGAGAGGAAAAACAAGAGAGAAAAAGAAAATATAAGAGAGAGAAAATAAGAAACAGTGAAAAGGAAACAATGGCAATACCAGAGAGAGAAATGAGAGAATAAAAACAAACAGAAATCAAGCAGAGAAAGGCAAGAATGAAAAAGAAAAAAAGAGAGAGAAAAGAGAAGTTGCAAATGGAAATAAGGAAAAGTCGGGATGACGCAAGCAGTCGTTCAAATGCATAATAGAAACGGTTAACTGCTTAGGTGCATTCACTCCTCAAATGTGCGGTTGCTTATCTATTAAAGCCCTAATCGCTAACAAGTTTGTTATTGATGAAATTATAGTTCAGGCAGGTGGTTAGTTTTATTGGCATTCTGGCAACTCACTCCTATAACACCCGGTCCAAAAACATGCTGAACATGGCCAACCAGGAACTTAAGGCAAGTATTGTCGATCCGCCAAAAGAGGTGGAAGAATCGGAGGTTAGTCTGAAAGATGAGTTGTATAAGCTGAAGTAGCAGATGGCTGAAATGTACCAAGCATGGGCAAAAGGGCACCCACCGCCAGTTTACCCCGCCAACCTTGCTTTTATCCCGCCATTGGCTCAGACCCAGGAACCTCCCACTGTGAACTCATCTCCGACCTTTCCCCTCTACCAACAATGCCACGACACCACTTCCTATACATCACAAGCTCCACTACCCAAACAAATCCCGTACCCTCCTCCACCAATCACTCCTGTTTTTATGGCACCCCCACCTGCTACATTACACTGATCCTCTAGTGAGCCTCTGTTCCAGACTCACGACAACCAGTATTACCCCCCGGAACCCACTTTCAAGGTTCTAGAACCCTATTCCTACACTCTTCATTTTGACCTCCCTACAGAAACCGAAAAACCATCTAAAAATCCCGAACATGAGGAGATGTTCAGGAAAGTTAAAAGCCTGAAACAGTCATTCAGAGACATGCGGGGGTTGGGAGGTCAAGTAAGTGTGGCTTACAAAGATCTATGTCTATTTTCGGATGTGTAATTGTCGGCAGGATTTAAGATGCCCAAGTTTGATTTGTATGATGGGCACAGTGATCCAGTGGCGCACTTGAGAGGTTTCTGTAGCAAAATGATGGGAGCTGGCAGGAAATATGAGTTGCTAATGGTATATTTCAGTCAAAGTCTGAGTAGTTCGGCGCTGGAGTGGTACACTCGGCAGGATCACGAAAGATGGTACACATGGGATGATTTTGCCCAGGCATTTGCTTGCCACTTCTAGTACAATCTCGAGATTATTCCGGATCATCTGTCTTTGACGAAACTTGAGAAAAAGCACAATGAGAGTTTCAGGGAGTATGGTTTTAGGTGGAGAGAACAGGCAGCAAGGGTTGACCCTCCAATGAAAGAAAGTGAAATGGTGGATTATTTTCTGCAGGCTTTAGAACCTACGTATTACGGTCATCTAGTATCAGCTATAGGTAAGTCCTTCATTGAAGTGGTAAAGATGGGTGGTATGGTAGAAGAAGGGCTCAAGACAAACAAAATCATGAGTTATTCAGCTATTAAGGCAACCACCCAGGCCATTCAAAGCGGAACTGGGGGAGTAATTGGAAAGAGGAAGAAAGAGGATGTAGCAACGATTGATTTAGGAGCTTGGTTCGGACCTAGGGACCCATCACATTAATATAACCAGCCTCGACTCCACCACCAAACCTACCCCCATACCCCATATAATCCACCACAACACTACTACCCACTACCAGACCCCTATTTCTCTGTCCACCATGCCTAAGCATACAGCCAACCTCTAGCCAACGCACAATGGCATGCGCCAACCCCACAAAATACATACCCAACTCCACAAAATGCTTGTCCACCCCTAAGAGCCTACTGGAACCCTCCTGGATCAGGTTTCCGGCCCAACCAAGCATTTAAGAATGAGAGGTTGTAGAAGAAGAAAACCTTCACTCTATTGGGAGAATCCTATACCAGTTTGTTCCACAGGTTGCGACAATTGGGTATGCGGAGTCTGATCGAGCCAAAACTGCCAAATCCTCCCCTGAGGAACCTTGATCACTCTATGAGTTGCGAATATTGTTCTGGTGCTCCGGGGCACGACACAGAGAAGTGCTGGCAATTGAAAAAAGCTATTCAAGAGCTCAATGATACTAATCAGATTGAGGTCCAAGCTCCGGAGGTGCCCAATATCAACTAGAATTCGTTGCCGGCCCATCCTAAGACAAATATGATCGAGATAATACATACAGGAGGGAAGCCCAAGAAGCCTTCACAGACCATCATAATGATTTGGTCCAGTAAAGTCAGGCCGGTTGAAAAGCCAATAAGTGAGAAATCAGTGATCAGGTTGAGCGGGGCAAACAGTGAACCATTTGCAGTAATCAAGAAGGGGACCCCAAGTGATGTGGCAGTAAAACAAGAAAGAGCAAAAGTTGTTATTCCAGGAGTGGCGAACAAGCCTATTGTAATTGTGGAGGGTGCCCGCACAGATCCTGTCATTATCAAGCCGATAACTCAATTACCGATAGTCAACAGAAAGGTCATCCCGTGGAATTATGAACGAATGACAATGACTTACAAAGGTAAGGAGGTTAAAGAAGAAGTTTGTGAGACCCATGGTTTGACTCGATCAGGGAGATGCTTGCCCCCGAAGAGTTGAGAAAAGCTAAGATCTCCAAAGATAACCCAGTACTGGTGAAGAAAGTTGTGACCGAGGAAGAAGCAGAGGATTTTTTTAGAAATATGAAAGTGCATGACTATTCCATTGTGGAGCAGTTGAGGAAGACACCGGCTCAGATTTCACTATTGTCATTATTGATCCATTCAGACGAGCACCGTCGGGCTTTGATAAAGATCCTGAATGAGGCCCACGTTCCTGACAAAATCTCAGTAAACCACTTGGAAAAGATAGCTAACAAGATATTTGAGGTAAACAAAGTCACTTTTTCTGATGATGAGTTGCTCGTGGAGGGTACTCAGCACAATAGAGCCCTCTATATTACGGTGAAATGCGAAGTTTCCGTGGTTACTCGGGTACTGGTCGACAATGGTTCCAGTGCGAACATTTTCCCTCTCTCCACTCTAAACAAATTGAAGGTGGATGATGAAAGAATTCACAAAAACAATATCTGCATTCGGGGATTCGACGGTGGAGGGAAAGATTCAGTCGGGGATATAGTGCTTGAGCTTACAATAGGGCCAGTTGAATTTACCATGGAGTTCCAGGTGCTCGATGTGGCTGTTTCTTACAATCTGCTGTTAGGTCGACCCTAGATTCATGCTGCCAAAGTGGTCCCGTCTACTCTGCATCAAATGGTCAAGTTTGAATGGGATAGATAGGAAATTGTTGTGCACGGTGAAGACAATTTATGTGTTCTCAGTGATGCCATTGTTCCGTTCATAGTGTTTGAAGACGACAAGGGGCCATGGGTTTATCAGGTTTTTGACACGGTAATGGTAGAGAAAATTCCAGAAGGGAAGTGCGTTCCAACTCCGAGGGTAGTTGCTGCATCAGTCATGATAGCCATTGAAATGTTGAAAAATGGTTTTATACCGGGCAAGGGTTTGGGTGCATCTCTGCAAGGTATCGTACATCCGGTGTCTCTCCCCAAAAACTTGGATACATTTGGTTTGGGGTTCAAGCCCACAACTGCGGACGTGAAAAGAGCTAGAAAGTTGAAACAGAGGGCCTGGGTCCTCCCAAAGCCCATCCCATTGCTCTCCAGATCATTTGTCAGGCCTGGAACCAAGAAACGCTTAGTAACAACAGTTCCCAGTTCTGTGGTTGGTCCTAATAAAGAGTTGATTGAAAGGATCGAGAAGTTATTCGATGATGTGAACATGGTGGAAGCTAGAGAGGGTTCTAGCAAGGTAGATGTGCAATTTGTTGGGCCCAGTGCAAAGATTAACAATTAGGAAGCTACTCCTCTTCCACCAGGAAGGAGTTTTGATAGTTTGCTTTAATTTTCTTTCAGTTTATCTGGATTATTCCAGGGTTGTAATTCATATTCTATGTTCCGTCCATTTGGATGTATAAACCTTGTTATCTTTTAATTTCAATGAAATGCAACTTCCCTTTTTCCTCAGTCCTGACAGTTTTATTTTTGTTTTCTTTTCTTCCTTGTACAGTTCTTTTTATGCTGGTTTCAATAACATGACATGCATGAGGAATCTTCGGCCCAGTCTTAAAAGCCAATCTAATTCTGAAATAGTAATTCAAGAAATATTGTTTGATGATGAATCGGAATATGATGAGAATGAGGCCTTTGAAGAGATTAGTAAAGAATTAAGCCATTTTGAAGAAAAACCCAAGCCTAACCTGAGTGATACAGAAGCAATCAATTTAGGGGACCCAGATAATATCAGAGAAACTAAGATAAGTGTCCATCTTGAACCTCAACTCAGGGAGGAGATAATTAAAGCATTACTTGAGTACAAAGACGTCTTTGCATGGTCATATGACAACATGCCGGATTTAAGCACTGACTTGGTGGTTCACAAATTGCCACTAACCCGGCATTCCTTCCTGTCAAGCAGAAGCTGAGGAAATTTAAAACTGATATGAGTGTGAAGATCAAAGAAGAGGTCACCAAGCAGTTTGAAGCAAAGGTCATTCGGGTCATTCGGTATCCCACTTGGTTAGCTAATGTAGTACCTATGCCAAAGAAGGATGGCAAGACCAAGGTGTGTGTCAATTACCATGATCTTAACATGTGGAGTCCCAAGGACAACTTCCTACTGCCAAATATCCTCAGTCTGATTGACAATTGTGCCAAACATGAGCTTGGGTCTTTTGTGGACTACTATGCGGGCTATCATCAGATCTTAATGGATGAGGAAGATGCAGAAAAGACGGCATTCATCACGCCATGGGGAACATACTTCTACAGGGTCATGTCTTTCGGTTTGAAAAATGTTGGGGCAACTTACATGAGGGCAATGATAACCATATTCCACGGCATGATACACAAGGAGATCGAGGTTTATGTGGATGATGTGATCATAATGTCTAGAAAGTAGTCTGACCATGTCAGGGATTTGAGAAAGTTCTTCCAAAGGCTTCGTAGGTACAATCTTAAGCTCAATCCTGCAAAATGCGCATTCAGTGTGCCATCTAGAAAATTGTTGGGATTCATAGTCAGTCGTCGAGGTATTGAATTGGACCCGTCAAAGATTAAAGCTATCCAAGAACTTCCACCCCCACGGAACAAAACTGAGGTGATGAGTTTATTAGGGAGGTTGAATTACATCAGCAGGTTTATTGCTCAGCTTACGACAACTTGTGAGCCTATCTTCAAACTGTTGAAGAAGGATGCTGCAGTCAAGTGGACAGATGAGTGTCACGAAGCATTTGATAAGATAAAGGGGTACTTGTCGAACCCACCTGTGTTGGTGCCACCAGAACCAGCGAGACCTTTGATTCTGTATTTGACAGTCCTGGACAATTCATTTGGTTGTGTGTTGGGTCAGCATGACATCACCGGTAGGAAGGAGCAGGCCATTTATTATCTCAGCAAGAAGTTCACATCTTATGAGGTTAAGTGCACTCACCTTGAGAGGACATGTTGCGCCCTAACTTGGGTAGCACAGAAGTTGAAGCACTATCTGTCATCTTAGACTACTTACCTTATCTCTCGTTTGGATCCATTAAAGTATATCTTTCAGAAGCCTATGCCCACAGGGAGGCTCGTAAAGTGGCAGATTTTGCTCATAGAATTTAACATCGTCTATGTGACCTGGACTATGATGAAAGCCCAGGAATTGACCGACCATTTGGCTGAGAACCCAGTGGACGAAGAATATGAGCCTTTGAAGACTTACTTTCCTGATGAAGAGGTAATGCACATTGATGAGTTGGAACAAGTTGGAGAGCTAGGTTGGAAACTTTTCTTCGATGGAGCTGCTAACATGAAAGGCGTCGGGATAGGGGCTGTACTTATTTCTAAAACGGGGCATCACTACCCTGTTACGGCTCAGCTTCATTTCTACTGTACTAACAACCTGGCTGAGTACGAGGCATGCATTTTGGGCTTGAGGTTAGCTGCAGACATGGGTGTCCAGGAAGTTTTGGTCTTGGGGGACTCGGACCTTCTGGTGCACCAGATCCAAGGGGAATGGAAAACACGAGATTTAAAACTTATACCGTACCGTCAATGTTTACATGGTCTTTGTCAACGGTTTCGGGTAGTAGAGTTCATGCATATTCCAAGGATCCATAATGAGGTTGTTGATGCTTTTGCTACCTTGGCGTCAATGTTATATCATACGGATAAGGCTTATGTTGACCCATTGCATATTCAGGTCCATGATCAGCATTCTTACTATAATGTGGTAGAAGAAGAAGTTGATGGTGAGCCTTGGTTTCATGATATCAAGGAATATATCAGGATGGGGGTGTATCCGGTACAAGCCACAGGTGATCAAAAGAGAACAATTCGGCAATTGGCGAGCGGATTTTTCTCCAACGGAGGGGTTTTGTACAAAAGGACTCCAAATCTTGGGTTGTTGAGATGCATAGATGCTATACAGTCCACAACTATCATGACCGAAGTACATTCTGAAGTCTGTGGACCACACATGAGTGGGTACGTGTTGGCAAAGAAAATTCTCCGAGCAGGTTATTATTGGCTCACTATGGAGCGAGATTGTATCAGTTTCGTGCGCAAATGTCATCAGTGCCAAGTGCATGGAGATTTGATTCATTCTCTACCATCTGAATTGCACACAATGTCTACACCGTGGCCTTTTGTTGCGTGGGGCATGGATGTCATTGGGCCAATTGAGCCATCAGCATCAAATGGGTACAGGTTCATTCTAGTGGCCATCGACTATTTCACCAAGTGGATAGAGGCTAAAACGTGCAAGTCTGTAACCAAGAAAGCAGTGGTTGATTTTGTGCACTCAAATATCATTTGTTGATTTGGGATACCAAAGGTGATCATTATAGACAGTGGGGCTAATCTCAATAGTCATCTGATGAAAGAGGTATGTCAGCAGTTCAATATTACACATCGCAATTCCATCCCTTACCGCCCCAAGGCAAACGGAGCAGTTGAGGCGGCCAACAAGAATATAAAGAAGATACTTCGGAAAATGGTGGAAGGTTCCAGGCAATGGCATGAGAAGCTACCTTTTGCATTGTTGGCTTATCGCACTACTTTTCGTACTTCAGTAGGGGCAACTCCTTATTTGTTAGTATATGGCACTGAAGCAGTAATACCCACGGAAGTTGAAATCCCATCCCTTCAGATTGTCGCTGAGGCCAGAATTGATGATGATGAATGGGTCAAAACCCGCATGGAGCAACTGAGTTTGATTGATGAGAAAAGATTAGCAGCAGTGTGTCATGGCCAGTGTTATCAACAGAGAATGACAAGAGCATATAATAAGAAGGTGCGTCCACGGAAGTTTGAAGTGGGTCAGTTAGTATTGAAACGCATCCTTCCTCATCAGGCTGAAGCAAAAGGCAAGTTCGCCCCAAATTGGCAGGGGTCGTTCATCGTAACTAGAGTGTTGTTCAATGGTGCTTTGTATTTAACAGACATAGAAGGTAAGTGTGTACAAATGGCCATCAATTTCGATACGGTCAAGAGATATTATGTATGATTTTCTTTTGGGTTAAATTGTATTTGTTTGTACTTGGCATATTTTGAAGATTGGAATGACGAAGGTATTTTTGTTCTGCTATCTAAACACTTTATCCTTTGTTACCCCTTTGAGCCTTATTTATTTCCTTTCATATCTCTCTTTCGGAATCAGTAGCAAAGATCAGAAGCACAAGTGCGAAAGATAAGTAAAGGAAAAAAAAGAAAAAAAAAGGAAAACAAGAAGAGAAGAAGATAACAAAACAACAAGAAGAGAAAAAAAAGCAAAAAGAGGAAGAACAGAAAAGAAGAATCACAACAACAAAGTAATTTCTATGACATGAACTACGTTCGACCTGATTCCTTGTAAGGATACGTAGGCAGCCTCACGGTTCGGTCCCATCAAAACAAAAATCCAAAAGTCCCCAAGCAAAGAAACTGGGGCAGAAGTTGTGGTTGTTATAAGAAATTTGATTTCAAAAGTTGTAATTTTGAACCCATTTGAATTGTTTTGAGCCTTGATACCCTTTTTTCTAACCCTATCCAAAAACCCACATTATGGTCCGAAGAAAGACCTTCCGATCAGTCTTCGAGAAATGCCAAGTCAAGCAAGGAGAGGTAATTCATATCAGGGGCGACACTCTGGCCCAAGCAGGAAAATGGAAAAAATGAGAGAGTCTTATTGGTGAAAACCCTCACGGGCACCATAAGGCGATGGGAGCTGAGAGAAATCAAAAATGAGAGAGTCTTATTGGTGAAAACCCTCACGGGCACCATAAGGCGAAAGTGAGTTGAGAGATGAACGAATGAGAGTGGCTTTTGGTGAAAACCCTCAGGGCACCGCAGGCCGAACAAGGTCAAGGTTTTGGCAAAGAAATTAGGTTTCGAAGGTCTCGGGGCATAAAGTACGACAACTGAAAGTTGGTTGATTGGACATACTGGGCCGACTAATTCGAAATACATGTCATGATCATTGGTGCCAGCTGCTCCACTCAGATAATTCTCTTTTCTTTTTCCCTTTCAGGTAGTCTTCCAGTTCTGGATTTTTCTTACCCTTCACTCTCAAAGTCATTGCATTTCATTTCTTTTGGGTTTATTTCTCTAAGATGTTCCAATGTCAGTTTTGTTTAAGCAAATAAGAAGGGATTTCAAAGCTTACTTCCAAATTCCAAAGTTGCACAAGGCGGTCAAGGCATCGCCAGAAATAGTACAGTGTGAAATGGGTTATAAAAGGTCAGTGGAAGTTCCATCGATGAAACGGTTTAGTAATTTCGTGTGAAATGCATAGGTTCAAACAGATGGGTCAGAGATGTAACACAACGATTTGGGTATAGAACACTCGGGTCATCCAAGGTCATGGGGTTTGAAAGTCAGTCAGGAAGTCAAACGATTCTTGGCCAGTTAAGGAGAAGTTAGTCAAAACAAAGCACGACAGCGGGGAGGTCATTTTCAGCAAGAGTGCCACAAACTAACCACCACATTTTAAACTGACAAGATTTTTCTTTGATTGAAACAGGGGCAGGAAATTTCGATTGTTCCGGAGAAACCCTCCGAAAAGAAAGGCACGCACCAAACAGGTTTAACCGTAAATTTCAGGACCCTCATGGAAAATGGGACCTAGTTTAAAATTCAAAACAATCATGAGTAGCAAAATCTAGCATAAATGTACCCCAAAGGAATATAAATTGGCTTCAAAGTTTTCATGCTTGAGATAGGATTCAATTAAGGGCTTTCAGGACCCTCCTGGATAATGGGACTTAGCTTTAAGACTTCCATTAGATAACAGATTTAGCATGGGCTCTGTTGTAGGGTAGTGTAATTCAGCCGTAAAAATTGTCACTCTTAGGATAATACTTGATTTTTGACTTCAGGACCCTCCTGGATAATGTGGAGTAGTTTAAGACCATCTTAGATAACAAGATTTAGTGGAAGTCACACCTTTAGAGGATATAACTTAGATTTAAAATGGTCGTTTAATTAAGAGTTGTTAGGACCCCCTTGGATAATGGGACCTAGCTTTCATATTCTTAGTAATATTTGGTAATATGATTCAGTTAAACACACACATATGTGCCCAGCTACCAAACTAGGGCAGAAAATTTTCTTTGTTTTGTCTATTTTTGTTGAAATCAGGTACCCGCTTGGAGAATAGGGAGAAATAATTCAAGTTCAGCAGTCAGGCGCCCATCTGGAGAGCACGGGAATACAATTCAAGTTCAACAGTCAGGCGCCCACCTGGCGAGCACGGGAATACAATTCAAGTTCAGCAGTCAGGCGTCGACCTGGAGAACACGAGAATACAATTCAAGTTCAGCAGTCAGGCGCCCACCTGGAGAGCACGGGAACACAATTCAAGTTCAGCAGTCAGGCGCCCACCTGGAGAGCACGGGAATACAGTTCAAGTTCAGCAGTCAGACGCCCACTTGGAGAGCACGGGAATACAATTCAAGTTCAGCAATCAGGCGCCCACCTGGAGAGCACGGGAATACAATTCAATCTCAGCAGTCAGGCACCCACCTAGAGAGCACGGGAATACAACTCAAGTTCAGCAGTCAGGCGCCCACCTGGAGAGCACGGGAATACAGCTCAAGTTCAACAGTCAAGCGTCCACCTGGAAAAAGGGAAAGCATCTCAGAGTACAATTCGAGTTCAGCAATCAGGCGTCCACCTGGAGAAAAGGGAAAACATCTCAGATTACAATTCAAGTCGGCAACAAAGGGAATTCACTAGGAGAATACAAGTCAACAAGGCAACAAGGATCACAAGATTAAGTTTGAAGATATAGATAGGGCTTTTGTAATTCATAGATCATAGTTTAGTCTAGCTTCCTTTTATTTTGTCATGGTGTAATAAGGGGTTCAGTAAGCAGTAGCAGAAGCAGCAGTAGTAGTGAAATCACAGCTTCATGGTAGTCCTAGCTACCAAAAATTCCCGAACTACACTGACCTGATTACTTTATAGCAAAGGATATGTAGGCAATCTCAGAAGCAGCATGCGGTCAAATCTTTCAAAAAATGCTTCACACGGAGTATTCAAACGGGCAAAATCGCTCGTATTCGCTCACTTTATCTTTGCACGAAAACTCTTCGTGTTTCCGAGCAAAGAGGGGCAGCTGTGAGCACGTGATTTTTTCCCTACATGAATTACTCCCATAAATTCAAAACAAAATAATTCTTTTTCATTGGTTTGCAATTTTGTAGATTTTTGTAGCACTTTCTTGTTAATTGTTTGCATTTGCTTGTGCGTATTTATTTTATTTAAATTAATGAAAAATACAAAAATATAGGTTGCATTTGCATTTAGGATTTGACTTTGAATTTTTAATACTAATTAGCAAATTAGTTGTTTATAAAAATGGAAAAATTACACAAAATAGTTTAATTTGCACTTTTTAATTTTAATTTTGAATTTTGAGTAGTTTTCACCTTGTCACCTAGTGCTTACGTAACTTCCCACACAAGTAATTTACAACAAAATACACCTAATGGGATGAGTTCCCTCTTACAAGGTTAGGCAAGAGACTTACCTCGTTCTCAAACTCACTTCCGGTCCACAAATAGACTTTAAATCCTCAAGTCGGTGCCAAATAACCTGAAACTAGCCAAATATTATATAAATAAGTCAATGCATGTCCAAAAGTTCATAATTTAACTATTAGAGTAATTACCCATCCCAAATTGGAAAGTTCCTAAAATCCACCCCCAGGCCCACGTGCACGAATTCCGAAAATTTTCGAAGAATAATGTTTTTCCGGAGAATAATGTTACCCACACGAACTCAAATATACAATTTCTAGCTAATTCCATAATCATTTTTGTGGTTAAGTCTCATTTTTTTAAAAACCTAGGCCTTTTCAACTAAACTCATAATTTTCACAATTTACATTATAAGATCCACCCATAATCTATGTATTAAGCTTACATTGGATCGAAATTACTTACCTTCAATAGCTAGGTTGAATCCCCTCTCCAACAAGCTCCAAAATCACCCCAAGAAGTGAAATAAAAGAACAAAATATGGCCTAAGTCTGTCTTTAAAAGACCTCACTGCCTTCAGTGATTTCGCTTCTGCAGACGGTCTCCCGCTTCTACGGAACCGCTTCTGCGGAAGCTACATCGCATCGCGGTCCAAGCCTAGCCAGCCTCATCTCACACATGCAGTCCCTTCATTGCGGAAGCGAGTCCGCTTATGTGGAACTCCCTCCGCTTCTGGGGTCTACGGTCCACAGTCCCAGGCCGCTTCTGCGATAAAATCCTGCACCTGTGCCTTCGCAGATGCAGTCCAATGCCCGCTTATGCGATCACTGGGCAATTCACTCCGTTGCGCTTCTGCGTACCTTGTCTCTCTTTTGCAAGCTCGTACCTGCGGCCATTGCCTCATAGGTGTGGCTACACCAGAAGCCTATTTCTTCAGCCCATCGTTCTATGTCAAAAGGACTTCCGTGCATCGTCCAAATGGAACTCAGGCCCCCCAAGGCCCCGTCTAAACATATCAACAAGTTAAAAATCATAAAACGGACTTGATCGAATCCTTGGAACACATAAAGCAACGCCAAAACTAAGAATCGCACCCCAAACCAAATCAAATCAACTTATGAACCTCAAGTTCTTCCAATAACGCACCGAATCATACATAGACTATTCATAATGACACCAAATTTTGCGAGTAAGTCTTAAATCACTATACAGAACTATTGTTGCGCTTGGAATCCCAAACAGCCCTAGATAACACCAAATCCTACTCCAAACCAAATTTAATGAACTATAAAACCTTCAATGAGCCAACTTTCACTATTAAGCATCGAAACGCTCTCGGGTCATCTAAAAACCTATTCGAACATACTCCCAAGTCCAAAATAATCATACAGACCTATTGGAACCGTTAAATCCCGGTTATGAGATCGTTTACTAAAAATGTTGACTCAAGTCAAATTTAGCCTTTTTAACCAACATTAACGAACCAAGTGTTCCGATTTTAGCCCGAACCCTTCCTAGACCGAACTAACCATCCCCGCAAGTCATAAAATAGTAAAAGCACATACATAGAGTCTTATTTAGGGGAACATGGATCTAGGAAGCAAAATGACCGGTCGGGTCATTACATTCTCAACCTCTTAAACAAACATTCGTCCTTGAACGGGTCTAGAATACCTGGAGTGCCGAATACGTGTGGATATCTGCTCTGCATGTCCTCCTCTATCTCCCAAGTCACCTCCTCGACTGGTTGAACCCTCCACTGAAGTTTTACCGTAGAAATATTCTTGGACCTCAACCGGTGAACCTGCCTATCAACAATGGAAACTGGCTCCTCCTCACAACCCAGGCTCTCATCAGCTGAACTGTGCTGTAGTATAACACATGCGACATGTTGGCATGATACCTCCGGAGCATAGACACGTGGAAGACCGCATAAACTCCCGATAGACTGGAAGGCAAAGCAAGCTCATAGGCAACGTACCCAACTCATTTCAACACCTCAAATAGACCTACAAACCTCGGGCTCAACTTGCCCTTCTTCCCAAACCTCATGATTTCCTTCGTCGGTGAGACCTTCAAGTGAACTTTCTCGCCCACCATAAATGATAAATCACGTTCCTTGTAATCCGTGTAACTCTTCTATCTGGACTGTGCTGTGCGAAGTCACTCCTGAATCAACTTTGCCTTTTCCAAGGCATCCTTCACCAAATCAGTACAATATAACTTAGCCTCGTCGAGCTCAAACCATCCGATGGGCGAATGACATCACCAACCATATAAAGCCTCAAATATAGCCATCTCGATGTTGGAATGATAACTGTTGTTGTATGAGAACTCGGCCAAAGGCAAGAATCGACCCCACAACCCTCCGAAGTCAATCACACATGTTCTGAGCATATCCTCCAAGATCTGAACTGTCCGCTCTAATTGCACGTCAGTCTGCAGATGAAAAGCTGTACTGAGCTCTACCCGGGTCCCCAACTCATTCTAATTTACTCTCTAGAAATGTGAAGTAAACTGAGGGCCTCTATCTAAAATGATAGAAACAAGCACACCATGCAACTGAACAATCTCACGAATGTAAATCTAGGAGAACCTCTCTGAAAAATACGTAGTCACTACCGGAATGAAGTGTGCCGACTTGGTCAAACTATCGATAATGACCCAAACTGCATCAAACTTCAGCATGGTCCACAAAAACCCAACTACGAAGTCCATAGTAATGCGCTCCCATTTCCACTCAGGTATAGTCATTTGCTAGACTAGGCCACCTGACCTCTGGTGCTCATACATAACCTGCTGGAAATTTAGACGTCTCGCCACATACTCAACTATGTCTTTTTTCATCCGCCATCACCAATAATGCTATCTCAGGTCGCGATACATCTTCGTATCACCCGGATGAATAGAATACCGAGAATTGTATGCCTCCTCTAGAATCTTTCCCCTCAGCCCAACAACATTGGGAACACATAGACGATACTGGAGCCACAGAACACCATCCTCGCCGATAGTAACCTACTTGGGACCACCCCATAGTACCATCTCTCTAAAAACCAACAAGTGTGGATCATCAAACAGACGAGCCTTGATCCTCTCAAATAGTGAATACTGGGAAACGACGCATGCAAGAAGTTGGCTAGGCTATGAAATATCCAACCTTACAAGTCTATTAGCCAAGGACTGACCTCTACTGAAATGAATGCCAAATTACCCACACTCTCCGTCTTTTTGCTCAAGGCATCCGTAACTACATTCGCCTTGCCCCGATGATAAAGGATTGTAATATTATAATCCTTTCGTAACTCAAGCCACTTGTGCTTTCTCAGATTGAGATCCCTCTGCTTGAACAGATGTTGCAAGCTACAATGATCAGGGTAAACCTCACAGGACACCCCATAAAGATAATGCCTCCAGATCTTAAGAGCATGAACAATTGCGGCCAACTCCAAATCATGTCCAGGGTAATTCTTCTCATGGGGCTTCAGCTGACACCAAGAATATGCAATAACTCTCCCCTCCAGCATCAATACACAACACAAATTGATGCGTGAATCTTCACAATACGCAGTATACATCCCTGAACCGGAAGGCAACACTAACACCGATGCTGAAGTCAATGCGGTCTTGAGATTCTAAAAGCTCACCTCACAATCGTTGGACCATCAGATAGAGCACCTTTTTGGGTTAATCTAGTCAAAGGTGTTGCAATGGATAAGAAGCCCTCCACAAATCGGCAATAATAACCTACTAACCCCAAGAAGCTCGTGATCTCAGTTGCCATGGTAGGACGAGGCCAACAATGAACTACCTCGATCTTTTTGGGATCTACCTCAATACCCTCGCCTAATACAACATGCCCCAAGAATGCCACAGAATCCAACCAAAACTCACATTTGGAGAACTTAGCATATAGCTTCTATTCTCGCAATGTCTGAAGCAACACTCTCAAATATTTCTCTTGCTCCTCAATGCTACGAGAGTAGATAAAAATATCATTAGTGAAGACAATGATAAATAAATCAATATACAGCCTAAACAATCGGTTCATTAAGTCCATAAACACCACCGGGATGTTAGTCAAACTGAAGGACATCACTAAAAACTCATAATGGCCATATCTAGTCCAGAAAGCCATCTTTGGAACAACTGAATCACAAATCCTCAACTAATGTTACCCCGATCTCAAGTCGATCTTAGAGAACACCCTGGAACCCTATAAGTGGTCAAAAAAATTATAAATATGTGGCAACGGGTACTTGTTCTTAATGGGAACTTTGTTCAACTGGCGGTAGTCAATGCACATCCACATAGTCCCATATTTCTTATTCATGAACAACACCGGTGTACCCTAAGGCGACACATACGGCCTGACGAAGCCCTTGTTAGCAACTCCTCAAGTTGTTCATTCAATTCTTTCAACTCTTTCGGAGCCATGCAGAAAAATGGAATGGAGATAGGCTTGGTACCTGGAGCCAAGTCAATATAGAAATTGATATCACGATATGGTGGCATGCCTGGAAGATCAGAAGTAAACACATCAGAGAACTCTTGGACTACAAGAACTAAATCAATCACTGGAGAATCTGCAGTAGTATATCTAACATAATCTAGATAGGCCAAAAAACCCTTCTCGACCAAGTCGAGCCTTCAGAAAAGAGATAACCCGACTAGATGCACTGACGGATGAACCCTTCCACTCCAATCTTGGCAACTCTAGCATTGCGAAAGTAATAGTCTTGGCATGGAAATCAAGGATGGTATGATATGGGGATAACCAATCCATGCCCAGGATGATTTCAAAGTCGGTAATATCGAGCAATAGAAAGTTCGATCTAGTCTCATAACCATAGAAAGTTAAAATGCAGGACCGATAGATCTGATCCACAACAAAAGAATCTCCCACCGGTGGGGACACATATATATGAGTAACTAAGGACTCACGAGAAACACCCAGGAAATGAGCAAACCGAGATGCCACATAAAAATATGTAGACCCTGGATCAAATAGTACCGAAGCATCCCTACCGCAGATAGAAATAATATATATGATTACAGCATCTGAGGCCACTACATTTGGCCTGGATGGGAAAGTATAGAACCTAGCTGGAGCACCGACTAGATAGCCTCCACCTAACTAGACTTCAACTAGATGGCCTCAACCTAACTGGCCTCCAACTCTAGGACAGCCTCTACCCACCTACCCTCTGCCTCTAGGTGGCCGGACGGTTGGTGCGGTGGCTGGTGCTGTAATCATAGGCTAATAACCCTACTGCACTGCCTTTTCCCGAAGCCTGGGGCAAAACCTCTTCATGTGGCCAAGATCCCCACACTCACTCACCTCCAAAGATAGGAGGGTGTAGCCTAGTCCATCTGTCCAATAGCTTCTTCGGCTTGCCGGCCGCAACTGGTCTAGGCTCAGGTATAGCCACTGCCACTAGCTGAGCGCCTCCCAATGGTAGTGCACCTGTGGTCTGATTTACGGCGGTTGCATGCCAAGGAGCCTGAGTGGTAGGGGTCTGTGCTCCCCCTCCCGCTTGGGTGGCTGGGTCCATTGGAAGTAAACTAGCATGAGTCAAAGTATCCATGAACCGCAACATATGACACATGACCTCCTGGAATCCTGGCGCGGGAATGAAATCTACTGGAGCTGGCTCTATTGCAGGCACCTCGCCCTGCTCCTAAATAATAGGATCCCTTACTAGATCCACTGCTGGCATAACTGGAGCAACTTTAGGACCCCATTATCCTCTACCACGGGCTGGAATATTTCCTCCGCCTTAGCTCAGCCCCTAGCAATAAGGGGGGCAGCTCCTCTATGGTTGGGAACGTCCACTGTGCACATTATCATCATCTGTGAGAGAATAAGAGAAAGATATTTAGTACAACATCAATTGCACGATATGACATGAATAAAGAGTAGTTTTCCTAACACCCTATAGCCTCTCGAATATAAGTACGAACGTCTCCACACCGATCCAAAAGACTCTATTAAGCGTGCTCATAACTTACAAGACATACGTGAATGTAGTGCTCTGATACCATGTTGTCATGACCTAATTTTCCTATAGATCGTGATGGCGCCCAACGTCGCGGCTAGGAAAGCCAACGGTGAACTAGCCATGTATATATTCTTTTTAACATTTTTGAAATGGTTGATTTTTAATTATTAAACAAGTGAGGGGTGGGAGATTTATTAGAGTAAAGTTTAAACAATAAGAAGAACGAGTGTAGTGAAATAAATACTCAAAATCATCAGATGTATACTAGTAAAATTCCAAGACCTGGTGTCACAAGCGTATGAGATACTAGTAGAATATACAAAACACTAACTACTATCTTAAATAAAGTAGACAGAAATAAATAAAAAAGAAAGACTTCGGGTGCTGCAAAACAGACTCGGAAGGCAGCTCACCACTAAGTCTCGGAATATCATAAGTGCAGGCTGGGATGAATACCAGATGCACTGCCTCAGATCCTGCGCAGTTAGTGCAGAAGTGTAGCGTGAGCACATAAGCAACATGTACCTAATATGTATCTAGTCTAACCTCAAAGAAGTAGTGACGAGGGGTCGACTAAAAATAACAAGCAGTGAATAAATAATTCTTCAACTAAAAATAACTTCCAAATCAATTTAGGCAATTAAAAAATTATAACTTCTCAAGCTATAACATAACATCAAGTGGATATAAGCTCTGAATATTATCATGCACGATTTATGTTGAGGTCGTACGACCCGATCCCAATATATACAGTGTGCATTGCCAAGGGTCGAATAGCACGAATCATAGATGCATCTATTAACCTACCGAGGTGAACGACCCGCTCCTATGAGAGTAGAAGAATTTACCTCGCTCGCCAAAATACTTGCAATGCGAGTGGACATGTATTTCTCAAAGTTATTAAATTATTCCTCAATTCTTTCCAAAAATAAGAAATCTAAACTTGAGACTTTAAATCTTAATATCCTTAATCTCAGCTCTATTTAAGACAATTAATGTGCATAATCAACAGAACAATACAAACAAAGCATGATGTAAATCTAAAACTACCCGGACGTCACATGAAAGATAAATACGGACAGACTCTGGTCACCTAGCTCTACATAGCTCCCCACACAAGTAATTCACAACAAAATACACCTAAAGGGATGAGTTCCCTTTTACAAGGTTAGGCAAGAAACTTATCTCGTTCTCAAACTCACTTTCGGTCCATAAATAGGCTTTAAATAGTCAACTCGGTGCCAAACAACCCGAAACTAGCCAAATTTTATATAAATAAGTCAATACATGCCCAAAAGTTCATAATCTAACTATTAGAGTAATTACCTATCCTAAATTGGAAAGTTCCTAAAATCCACCCCCAGGCCCACGTGCCCGGATTCTGAAAATTTTTGAAGAATAATGTTGCCCATAACCTCACGAACAAATATACAATTTCTAGCTAATTCCATAATCATTTTCATGGTTAAATCCCATATTTATCAAAACCTAGGTTTTTTGAACTAAACCCAAATTTTTTACAATTTGCATGTTTAGATGTACTCATAATCTATGTATTAAGCTTACATTGGATAGGAATTACTTACCTTCAATATCTAAGTTGAATCCCCTCCTCCCCAAGAAGTGAAATAGATGAACAAAATATGGCTTATGTCCGTTTTAAACGACCTCAGTGCCTTCAGTGATTTCACTTCTGCGGACGATCTCCCGTTTATACGGAACCACTTCTGCGAAAGCTACGTCGCATCTGCAATCCAGGCCTCGCCAGCCTCATCTCTCACCTACTAACAGAAGCGAGTCCACTTCTGCGGTCTACATGCCACAGTCTCAGGCCGCTTTTGCGTTAAATTCTTGCACTTGCACCTTTGCAGATGCGGTCAAATCCCTGATTGTGCGACCACTGGGCAGTCCACTCTGTTGGGCTTCTGTGGCCCTTGGCTCGCTTCTGCGAGGTCGCACCTTCGACAATTGCCTCGCAGGTGCGATTACACCGGAAGCCTGTTGCTTCAGCCCATCTTTCCAAGTCCAAACGACTTCCGCGCATTGTCGTAATGGCACCCGAGGCCCCGTCTAAACATACCAACAAGCTCGAAATCATAAAACGAATTCGCTCGAACCCTCAGAATGCATAAAAAACACCAAAACTAAGAATCACACCCCAAACCAAATCAAATTAACTTATGAACTTCAAGTTCATCCAATTTGCTTCGAACGCACCGAATCATACTTTGACTAATCGGAATGACATCAAATTTTGCGCGCAAGTCTTAAATCACCATACGGAACTATTCCCGAGTTCAGAATCCCAAATAGACCTCGATAACACCAAAACCTCCTCAAAAACAAATTTAAAGAACTTTGAAACCTTTAATTAGCCAACTTTTCACTTTTAAGCGCTGAAACGCTCCCGAGTCATCCAAAACCCGATCCGAGCATACGCCCAAGTCCAAACTCTTCATACAAACATTGGAACTGTCAAATCCCAATTCCGAGGTCGTTTACTGAAAATATTGACTCAAGTCTAACTTAGCCCTTTTTAGCCAACAGTAAGGAACCAAGTATTCTTATTTCAACAAGAACCCTTCCAAGCTCGAACTAACCATCCCCATAAGTTATAAAACATAAAAGCACATACGAGGAGTACTATTTAGGGGAGTGGAGATCGAGAAAGAAAAATGACCAGTCGGGTCGTTACACCGGTATTCACCGTACAACTAGCCAAGCATACACAACCCAAATCACAAGGTGTTTTCCTAACATGCACGCTCTTCATATGCGATATCCAATAATGCGAACATTCTATTGACTTCTGATATCCATCTAGAAGAAGACCATAATGCATAACATATTCCTTATGCCCGTAGCAGTCAATCAACTCGAGTTGTGGCTGACACCATCAAGAACTCTTCGAGACCCGCCCGCACATAACTAAGCTATCAAGACCGAATATCCCCAACTTAACCGAGTCACGCAAACCGTCCACCCCAAGAGTACTGCCACCATCACTGGTAGAGAATTACTACCGAAAAAGACCATTTATTTCCATTGTTATGCTGACCCAACACCACCGAGCTGACCTATTTCTTTGGATACTACTCGACTTTTCCTCGGGGTAATGCCTTTCCATGTAGATACACAACGATCCCAAAATCAAAGCTCAATACAGAAAATCCTAGCACAAACCACGTAGTCTAGAAGCTCATAAGCCACCAGATTTCCTCTGAAACACCCCATAATGTCGCAGTTGAGATGCCCACGTTGAAGAGAACTTCCGTGAATCTAAAATTGCCTCTCTGACCTCTCTGACACTAAAATATAGATTCATTATTGATGCAGAAATACTGCAAGTCCCAACATTATCTATGCAAATCTCAGATCTTAATCATATATAAATTTCGGGGAACCTTTCAATACTATGTACATGCACCTCAGGCAAAAACTGATATAACACATGATTTTGCAATCTGCTCATCGATAGCAAACTCCCCCACTTTGAGCAATGCCATATGACAAAACATCTGATTAACCATAATCATAACCTTCACCGCTCGTATAACACCAATCATAAGATACCTTAATTCATCTACTAAGCGCATGCCCTCCCTTGTGACATTCAAGCTCGATTCCTCCCGTGCCTTGAATGATATTATGCGCCTTCCATAAAGTAGAGATCCCATACGAACCACACAGTATCTAATACCACCAACTATCCTAAAACCAACCTCCACCTTGTGACCTTACCCCGATCGCAACGACTACGCAACCAATTAAACCTTCCCAAGCTCGTACTTATCACCGAGAATCTAGAACCCGCTGCACCCCCATGTGAACAACTGAGTGATCTTTCAGTACATCTGCATCTTTAGTCCGGACGACATGTTAAGAGAATGGTTGAGCACCCATGGCTCCCTTGTGGCCCATCCACATCATCACGAACCGTGGCGCATACATGATACTAAGTGTGCAATGTCATATACGAGTGTATGCAAAGGAATATAAGATATATGCTTCAAGATGAATAAATGTCGCACGATAAGGAATAAAAGAAGTGGAATTTCCTAATAGCTTCCGTAGCCCCTCAAAGATAAGTACAAATGTCTCAGTACCGATCCGCAAAACTCTACTAAACTTGCTTATGACTCGTAGCACCTATAAACCTAGAGCTCTGATACTAACTTCTCACGACCCTAATTTCCCACCTTGGGATGTCGTTATGACTCATAGTATTCAAGAGTAGGTAAGCCTAAAACATGTTGATTATTAATGGGATTTAACTAATTTAATTGCAATAACTTAAATAATATTTGTAACAACATAGCTGAACCAATAGCAGTTACAAAACCCCAAAACCAGTAGTACAAGTCATAAGCTTTTCTAAGAGTCACTAGAAATAACAATACGTCACTATCCCAGAATAAAAGGAAACAATGGAAATACTACAGAAGGTGACGTTGAAGCCTGCGAACGTCCAACAGGTATACCTTGAAGTCTCTAGCCACACGAGCATAAGTCTCAAAATCAACTTGATCTGAAGTACCTAGAGCTATACAAAAATGAGCAGAACCATAGCATGAGTACACCATAGTGGTACCCTGTAAGTATCAAGCTTAACCTCGGTAGAGTAGTGACGAGGCCAGGTCAAGACACCTACTTGACATGAAAGCCTATGCAGGATAATACATAAAGCTAACGAGGAAAGAATATAAGGCCAATAGCAGAAGGATTTCAAATTACAATCAAAAGTGAAAATAATGGGAGCACGAATTGCAACGAGAAACAACCACGTAATTAAACAACAACATAGTCGGGTACAGATGAAATGTGAATGGGTTCAAGTAAGGGAAACACATGAAAACTAAACAATCAAATAATTCATAATGCACGAATTTCAACAAGTATTACCACAAGTAACACTTCTCGTGATCTCAAATGATAAAGCACTACTTCAAAACCTTACACACATAACACCTTGTGCCTACATTTTCCAAATGACTTTCGCACAACAAAATTGTACATAGTATTCGTGTTAAATGCTAATTAAAATATTCTAGAGATTAATTTATATACAATAAAGCATAATAACAACTTTGACTTAAGTAGGAACTCAGATGAGAAAATAATTTTATTTTAGAAATCTTTTGGGTAAAGAAAATAATATTTTTAAATAAAATAAAGCATCAGATAAGCAACCAAGTTAAATATATAATTTATTAAATTAAAACATAATAATGATTTTTAAGCAAAGTAAAAGCATCAGATAGGTAAGGAGTTTAAGTTGAGAAATCAACTAAAATGAAATATGACACTATTAAGAATATTAAAGTAACGAATGAAACGACGAGGTTCAGCTTAAGAGTCAAGTAGGATAAGCATGTTAAAAAAATCTTTTGCTTAAAATCGTTATGTTACTAACAACTCAACAGGGTATGAGATAATGACTCAGCGTCGTAAATTCATCTTGAAAATAAATTTACCAAAATAGTAGTAATAAGAAAGGAAAACAAGAAATGACGGCAAAGTAGTAAACTAATGAAAATAACTCAATCCTCGTAATTAGTAAATCTGAAAATACCCGTCCTCAGAATCTCATATGATAAATACTGAAAGCTAACACAATACAACAATTAAAGCAACAAACATAACCAGTTGCCGCCCGCAACCCGATCCTACCGTACAAGCACATTGCTCCCTTATTTCATCCGTTGCGGAGTGCAACTCAATCCCACCATATCAATATCAAATAATCTTCCCTTATTCCACCCGTTGCAACGTGCAATCTGATCCCACCGTATCACTATCATTTATCAATATCATAATTCTTCTTTATTCCACATGTTGCGATGTGCAACCAATCTACAAGTAATTTAAATTAACAACAACAATCCAATACTCAATTTACAAGAATTTATAAAATCATAGGGTGTGAGTACACGAAAATAAAGGAACTACGTAAGAATCAAGGAAGGCAACAAATATTACAAAAGCAACAGGACAAGTGAAGCACGTGACAACAAGGTGCGCAACTACAATAATTAAGGGAAGTAGTAGATAAGCACAGAGTCGTGGAAGGAACTCAACAATTAAGAGGTCAAAATACAATAAGGAAAACAACAACTTTAACTAATTCATATAAGTGCAAAATAACAAGTAAGAGGAAGAACAAGTACCAACAATGTCAAGTAGCGCATGTTAAAAGTAAATTGACGATGAAAGATATCACAGGTTATGACACTTTAGATAACGGCATGGAAAGTGTTTAGATACTCAAAACTGGTGAAATACCACATATAGGCTGTGTACCCGCTCGTCACTTATCGTACACGGCTTTCACATAGCACGAATAACACAATTATCTCAAATCCTAAGAGGTAGTTTCCCCCACATAATGTTAGGCAAGATACTTACCCCAGTTTGGCCTAACTAATACTCAAATTAGCTTATCCTTTATAAATTCACCTCCGTTTGACTCAATCTAGACATAGACGATTTAAATACATCAAACAATACAAAGGAAATACTTTCAATTAACAAAGCTATAATCTTTATACAATTTCTAAAAAGACAATAAAAGCCAACTGGGGCCCGCACGGTCAAAACTCGGGTCCAAGGGTAGGTTTTGACTACCCATAGCCCACGAGTCCATATACGTATTTTGTTTCCAAATTTGAGACCAATTCGACTCTCAAATCCCAAAATTTTATTTTTCAAAACTTTGACAAAAATCCCCAAATTTTCTCATTAGATTCTCATGTATTTGATGTTAAATCTAATCTATAATCATAAAATATAATTAAAAATTGATTAGAATCACTCACCCAATGGTTTGGTATGAAAATCCTTCCACAATATTGCCTCTCATCGAGGCTAGGGTTCGAAATATGGTAAAAAAATAAAGCTATGTCCCGAAATGAAAGTCTCAATACCAGCCTCAGATGTCATATTTGCGACATCCAGTTTGCAAATGCGATGGAAGCAAATGTGAAATAGTGTCGCAAAAGCAAAGTCTAACCATCTCTGTCAAAGTCACAAATCCGACACAAGACTCGCAAAAGCGAGCTAAGAGTCTTCGCAAAAGCGACAATTTGTGTCGCAAATGTGGAAGCTGCCTAATCGCAAATGCGATGAAATTGTTCGCAAATGTGAACTCCTATGCCCCAAACCATATTCGTAAAAGCAAGAGTGATGTAGCAAATGTGTATACTGCAAGTGCGATAAAAAAAGTCGCAAATGCGAGAACAGAGACACCAGCAATGCTGAACCTTCTTCCAAACACTCCGAAAAGTGTCTGAGACCAATCTAAGCCCTGGGGCTCTAAACCAAACATCCACACAAGTCTAAAAATATAACACAAACTCGCTCGCACAATCGAAGCACCAAAATAACCTCTCGAATCACGAATCGGATGCTAAAATGCATGAAATCACAATGAACTTCAAGAATTCCTAGAATTGCAACCATGCATCTAAACTATATCACATCAACTCCAAATGACTGCTAATTTTGCAGGAAAGTTCCATATGACAAAACAGACCTATTCCAAGTCCCAAAACCAAAATCCGAACCTGATAGCCTTAAAGTCAAACCATGGTCAAACTTAGGAAAATTCTAAACCTCTAAATTGCCAACTTCCACCAAATGATGCCAAAACCCTCTACAAAAATCCAAATGCAAATTTTGGTATACACCCAAATCCAAAATCACCATCCGGACCTAGCATAACCATAAAATTTCCGATCAAAGGTCATATACCTAAAAAGTCAAACTTGGTCAATTCTTTCAACTTCGAGCTTCTCAAATGAGAGTCACCCCTTAAAATCATTTCCGAACCAATTATAAAGTAGAGCCAATGATGCACACAAGTCATAATACACTATGTGAAGCTACTCATGACCTTAAACTTTCGAACTGAATGCAATTACTCAAAATAACTAGCTAGGTCGTTACACACATATTTCAGGAGTAGAGGAGCAGAAATGACATGTAGGGTTACAATTAACCCCAATCATACGGAGGAGAGCTCCAGCAGGCAGTATTCCATGATATAGTAGCCAGATAAAGGTTTTGAACTTATTGGGAACTTTTAACTTCCAGATCTAGCTAAAGTTATTTTCATTCCTAGCAACTTTTGGATAAGCTTTATTGCTAAGAAAGGTGTAAGTTGATTTTGTGGTAAAGATGTCATTGGGTGTCAAATCCAAAATCATCTTATCCTCCTTGACTGAATTAGTAGGAATGAATATAGATGTAATCAGATTTATGATGTTGTCAGGAAGACTAAAGGAACGGGAAGAGGTATTCTATTCTCCAATTATTGTAGACGGTTGACACCTTGACAGTTAGGTCATTTAAGGTTACAGGACCCCAATCATATTTCTGATGGATGTATTATTTGGTATCCAAGGATCATTAAAGAAACCTACCCTTTACTCTTTGTCAATGTCCCGCATACTAACCCGCCTGCATCTATCCAATCCTATGAGAATACACTGCCAAATTGGAAATTCGGATTTTTTGGAATATGGTTCCAATTATAATGCTTGGATATGAGGACTCTTTCTCGAGTGATGACGTATTGTGGAATAACCTAAAATCTAATCCAACATAGGATACCCTATTCTTGCACTCCACTTTTTGCAGACACAATCCCCCTTAACTCTTTGGTGTTGTAACCATTTCCTCGCCCACAAGTGCATTTTTTTCTATTGGGTGTGGTGCCCCAAATAAAATTTCTTTGGACCCTATAAATGAGTTTGGATGTTTTGGAAGGTAGTTTGATGAACGACATGACATGACTTGGGATGCTGCGTACTGATGCTTTTGCCAGGGTGGTTCTGCTAGTCATGTTCCGGTACCTTTTTTTCACCCAGTCAGCTTAAATTGCATATTGTCAATGATGAATTAAAAGTCACTATTGGGTTGTCTCTTGTGAAATATAGGAAAGCTCAGGTATTTACCAAAGAAGGAGGTGGCTTGGATGGAGAGGTATGAAGTACGTGCCTCTATGTGATCAGGTTTGCAGTTAGAGGAGAAGAAGACCCTGGACATAGTGAGATTAATTTTTCCCTTGATGAATTATTGAAGAAGTTCAAAATATGGTTGATTGTGTTACAGTTCCTGGAGTCAAGTCTTACAAATAGAGTTAGGTCATTAGCAAAGAAAAAATGAGAGATCTTAGGGCCAGACCTACTAATACTAATTGGTAGCCACTGTTTGGTATAGACTGAATTGCCAATAAGCCCGAAATGTCTTTCCATGCTCATGATGAATACGTAAGCTGAAATGGGGTCTCCTTGCCTTATTTCCCTTGTTGTATGGAAGGAGTCTGTTTTGCCACCATTCACTAGGATCGAAATTGAGGAGGAACTGACACGAGACAAGATGAGCTTGATAAGGTCAGGAGGAAAATTGAAGACTTGAAATGTGTCTCTAATGAAAGACCACTCAATCTTATCAAAAAGCCTTTTCAAGATCAATCTTTACAATTATGTTAGAATTTTTACCTCTCATTTTTCTAAAATAAGTGATATATTCTTGAAAATTATAGCATTATTAGAGACTCTCCTATTGGATAGAAAACTAGCTTGGCTAGGACCTATTAATTATGTCTGGGGGGGGGAGGATTCATCCTATTTACAATTTTGTTTATAATTTTGTAGATGGTGTTATAAAGCCTTATGGGTCTGAAGTTTTTTAGCATTGAGACTTGAGGCCACTTGGGATGAGACATAGCAAGGTTATATTCACAGTGTGATGCATTGTGTGGAATTAAAAACTCCTTTAGCAGAAGTCAATGACAGACTTTCCTACTATGTTCCAGTATTATTGATAAAAAAAGAGTGCAGACTATCTGGACTAGAAGCTTTGAAAGGCTTGAAGGAGAAGATGGCCCTCCTTATTTCACTATTCCTAAGAGGTGTGCTTAGGATGTCCCTTTGAGAGTTGGATAGTGTATGTGGTTAGCCATTTGGGCAGATGGTGTGTATCAGTGATTTTGTATGTGAAGAGGTGTACATAGATCTGAAGTAGTTTAGGATAGAAGCATTGATTTCATACTGTCACGTTGTTTCATCCTCTAGAGAGAAGATTATGTTTCTTCTTCTCCTATTTAAAGTGAAAGTATGGAAGAATATAGTGTTAGAATCACCATCAGTTAGCCAGTTATATCTTGATTTCAGTTCCAAAAATCTTCGTCATTCTTAAGAATTGAGTCAAGCTTCTCAATCATATTATTTTCAAGATTTATGAGAAAATAATTGAACTGGTAGTTGGGGGATTTTTTGATTCTAGCTATTAAGGCCATAAGCCTCCTCTTTTTATGAAAATATTACCAAAAGCATACTTATTACACTGAGTGACTATAGTCTTAAAGAGATGTGTTGATTGGATTAGAGAGGAATTAGGGGGAAAGGAATCCAAGATAAGCTTGGGAAAGGAATGGTGGCTACACCACATTGACTCAAATCTAAAGGGTCTGTTGGCAAGAGTAACAGGCTCATCCTTTAATCTAATAAGCAAAGATAATGGTCAGAGTGGGTCCTAGGTAGGTGGGTAACATTGTCCTCAGGGTACTCAAAGATCTAACAGACATAGCAAATCATCTATCACTTCTCTCTAGAATTAGGCAACTTCTATTCTTGTATCTTTTGTTGGTCCAAGAGTATTTACTACCTGTGTACCCCATGTCTACTAGCTTGTAGTGATTAAGGCAGTTCCAAAATAGGTTACTTTTTTTAGGGTTGATGCGGTTACCCTAAACTTATCCCTAGCTTTCATAACATCATTAAAATCACCCCTACAAACAATTACCATTGAAATTCCTAGAGATATCAACTAAACAATCAGAGCACTTTCCTATAAAATAAAAGGTTGCTAGCATAAATTATAGAAAAAAGCCAGGGGGTACGAGAGGGTAATACCTTGACCATTGTAGTAATAATAACACTAAAGAGAGAAAATTAGACTTCCCTATAGAATACTTGTAATGGACACAACCACCAAATATCCCACCGGAACCACCAGACTAAAATAATCCCCTAGAGGTGTAAGATACCCAATCTCACTCATACAAGGAAATGCTCTTAGACAAACAAGAAATAAATCAATCCAAATACTACAGGGAAGAACCCCCTACAAACAAAAATGACGACAAAGGAAAAGAAAATGATGGCCTAATAGCCCTATCCCAAGAAGAAAAAAAATTCTTGTACCATCTTTGGTGCTTCTCTGACATCATAAAAGTCTTTGGACATAGAATGCCCCACTATTTTCGTCACGCCCCAAACCTAAGGGGGTGTGGCTAGCACCCGGTATCGTACTGGCCTAAGCAAACCACTCGGTGACTCATGATCGTTCGAACAAAATTAGAACTTACATAGGTCGAGTTGGATAAACTTATTATTTCTGTACCAATCATGGGCCAACATGGCCACAACTCGTAATGAATTAAGTGGGCAAATGCCATATCATTGATCCATCGTACTTAAAACATGAATACACACGAGCCGTCAAGGCCCCTGACATACTATACAAAATGAACATGTTCCTACAAAGCCTCTAACAGTATCTAACATCAAATGGAGCAGGCCCTCAGCCCACCCATAAGTTTGTAGAAAGACTTTGACACAATAATTTATAGACTCGGTTGCACTCTGAATAAAGTGAAATCTTACGGATCCTTTGTTGAAAGCTAACATCATCTACTATGAGGGCTCGTCAAACCAAATACCTACATCTGCAGGCATGAACGCAATGTCCACAACAAAAAGGACGTCAGTATGAATAATATATCGAGTATGTAAGATATAACTAAAACAAAACAATGAGTCAACATTATTGAGAGAGATAAAGTTGAATCTCAAAAGTGCCACCGTATATACATACTAAATATACTTATATATTTAATGCCTCTCATTGGGATTATTATCCTTTCGTAATATGACTGCCCAATTGATCAGTGGTAACTGCCTTTCCGGCCATAGCGTGGTGGTAAAATGCATGACTGTCCGATCGACCATAGCTCGATGGTAAATGCGTAATTCCCAACTGATTATAGCTCCGTGATAAATGCATGACTTCCCGACTAGTCGTAGTTCGATGGTAAATGCATGACTGCACGACCAGCCATAGTTCAGTGGTAAATGAGTGACTGCCCGACTGGCTATAGCTCGGGGGTAAATAAATATGCATGACTGCCTGACCGACTATAGCTCGATTGTAAATGAAGATGCAAACCTGCTCGGCCGACCGTAGCTCGGTGGTAAGTGAAGATATATATAACACTACATTATGAATATTAATATTTATTGAGTGTCTCAATAGAGACTTAGGAATACACTTAGATATGTTTTGAATATCATTTTACAAGAATAAATAGTATAGACAACCTTAACTAGTAAGAGTAGAACCATTTGTAGAATAACATTACATGTACGTTTCAGAACTTGGATCATGCCAAAAGAAGAAAGGATTAACCTTAACATACCCTTAATATCAACTTCCCACTTTTATCTATGAACAGTCTCCTCCATATCTCAACCTTATATGCTAAAACTAGTCTTCTTCCACCTTATTTCACTATAAAGAAATTTCCAATTTGCTATTATCCAGATGAAACCGATGTGGGTATAACATCTATGTAGTTTTCTGCGTTTTCCTCAATCATAGAATTTAGTACCCAATTTGTTGATAATGAATATGAGTTATCTCCATAAAAATGGAGGAGGGACGTTGTTGTTTACACAATTAAATCATGGGATGCTACACACAAAAGTGAAGGTCACGTTACTGCCTCCATCCAAAACCTTTGTGTCACTTTAAAGATAAATTCCCTCCCACTCCTCAACATTGGAATACATCACTCCTCAAATATGTATGTCTTGCTGCTGAACACTAGTACTTTCTAAAAATATGAATAACTAACTTTATCTTAATAATGAATTTTGACTCCGCATAATAGAGTGTGGGCCCCCAAACATGAATATATCTAATAAAGCACTTAACTCCTAAGAGACCACCTAATAACTTATAATGCTTAGTCACTAGCTACTACACGTGGATTGATGCCCACAACAATAATTATCCACTTATTAATAATGAAATAGTAAAGGAATAATGTGGTAGAAAGGTGGAAGGAATGAGATTGCATTTACTCAGATCCTACAGATATGATATGACTCCAGAATATTGTGCAATCATGAAGCCGGGGAGAGGAAGTAAGGGTTCCTGCCCAGATGTTATTGATAAATAACTGCAAATGAACACTTGATACATCAAGAGCCAGTGCGAGAAGTAAGTTAAGACAAAAGATATATCCCAAGAGAGATTACGTAGAATATAAATATTAGAATGGACCAACGAGTAGTTAGTAGTTGAACAAGGAATGGCCTAGTTATGGATAGATAATAGATACAGACAAATCAGCAGATTGTGCAAGATAAACACAGTGAATCCCAATATAATGAATTATGTCTTGCAGATATGACGTCATAATCCTTGAGAAATATTCAGATTGGAGTTGAGGTGGTTAAAGGTACCGTATAAGTGTTACGAAAATAAAAAGGAGTGTCACTTATAAGACACTCAAAAATTTCATTTCAGAATCAACCCTAAGAGCACAAGGGCGCTGAGGTAAGTAACTAGGGATAATTAAAGGCGACCAAGAATATCAAAATTTTTGTTAGGTATATGATTTAATAAGCTCGCAACTTTAGAAGAGTCAGATGGTCTACCCTAAGTACTACTATCACGCCCTCCCCCTCCCCCCCCCCCACTTTTTCCCTTTTGACGGGGAAGTCTGGGTTCCGACATTCCATGGGGTGTAATGACTTATTTTCTTTTGGGAATTGGGTATTTGAAGAGTCGCCACCTAACGGATTACGGTGCGTTAGGGCACCTAGAGCGATTAACTCTTGGATTGGTTTGCATTACCAGAGATTAGGGTAAGAGCTCGAAGTAGCCTCGAGGGGGAGGTGTTAGACACCCCTCTTGGTCCAAAATTATGGGTCCTGGCCGAACTTATATCCACAAATTAGTCTGTTACAAGTAAACAATTGAATCAAATAGGTTGCAAGTAAAGCAAGTTAGATAACTCAAGTAATAAGATAAATATTTGGACGAGTTGTAAAACAAAGGTTTAAATAAAAAGGAATTTGGTAAAAGAGGGGTCCTAGGTTTGTTATCCTATAGGATCACCCCACACAATGTCTGGTAAACACTCCTCAACGTGGGGATACACGTGACATTATCGTGCAATCACATATCCCATATCTACACTTCCCATCCCCTTATTGGTCATGCAATGCGAGTGTTTGGTCAACGATTTCTATTGTGTGCTGCTACCCGTCCCTTCTTAATGGTCCTGAAGGGAGTTAGGACCTCTATCTATAGGTGGTTCTAGACGGACCCCTATGGTTTTAAAAGGTGAAAATTCTAAGGCGACAATAAAAACACTTAGGGCTTTCCGCACATAAATGGACCAATTAGAGGCTCAAAGTTTCCTCCTCAAACAAGCATATAAATAGCATGACTCAAGCACAGTTAATGGCTTTTGTTAGGCAGTATTTTAAAGCAGGATGTCTAAGTGAATATGCAGAAGACAGACAACTTATTTTTAGAAACTCAGGAGTAGTGACCCTAGCAGTTGCCTATGGATTTTTAAAAGCCTGTTAGGATCATAAAACATTAAGCAATAGAAACAGTGTTCAGAACTGTAGTTTTGAAAATTCCCCAAAAGACTTGCCTATACGCAGGGTACTGATGACTATATTAATATAGAAACAAAGCAGGTTTCGAAACGGACTTCTTTAATACCAATGAGCATGCAGTCTAGTGGTATATCGAGGCGGTTTTAATGAGCTTGTTTAAGGAGATAAACTACGTAATTAAACCCAATTCAGAAGTGAACCAAGCGTGGACTAAGTTGATTTAATTAGACTAGTTTAGACTGACATGAAGAATTGCGAGTGTTGTTCCTTATAGGCATGATATCTACGTTTGATACTAATTTTAAGGACTTGCAGGCATAGAAACATACTTGTTATAACAGAATCTGGATTAAGTCCTATAGGCAAGGCATCTATTAGTTAATCTGATTTTAGGACATGATTATTTGGAATCTATAGGCATGGTTTCTAAACATGACAAAATGTAAAACCTTATAAACATGATTTCCACTTGGTAAAGCAATCGAATTTAAGCATGAAGTCCTAGGAGCATGATTTCTATTGGAAAATAATCAGATTTAAACATAAAGTCCTATGAGCATGATTTCTACTTAGTAGAGCAAACAAATTTAAAAGTAAAGTCCTTTGAGCATGATTTCTACCGAATTACCCCGTAAAATATGTATCTACCCACCCTTTTCACTAAATACCCCAATATTTATTTACAAGTTATTACAGACCAATGAATAAATTACATAAGTAAATAAAAAATCAAGAAGCTATTCTATAGGGAGCCTCTGATTAGGCCCAGATTTTCCAAAGCCTCCAATGGCCTCATATGCCTCAATTCCATAGACAAAGTCAGAGCCTAGGTGCATCAAAGTTCTCTAAGGATCTCAAGGATCCCGGGTAGTGCTTACACCTAGACTTAGTAATCAAAGATTGGACAAGTGCAGTGCGGAAAGGCCAGCCTCAGTATGCTAGAGTTTAGAGTGTTCTCAAAAGGATCCCAAGGCAGTACACATACTGGAGGGGGCAGAACTTATTGACTAAGAGTAGAGTGAGAAGTGATGGACACAAGTTGAAAGGTTTTAGTAGAAAACTATATTAAAACAAAAGTCTGTTTGGAAGTAATTTAGTAAAGCAATAGAGACTGTTTTAAAAAAAAGGATTGAAGAGATGAATAGAAGTCCAAACACATTAGGACAGGTTTATACATAGACAATTCACAGAACCAAGTAAACTCAGTAGGCACACACATGGGTCAAGGGGTTTGGGATACACAGAACACTTGACTGCAAACACATAACCCAGCAAAGGTCTAGGACTGGTTTAGACATGCTCAGAAACAGCTGACCCTGGCATAGTCACAAAACCAGACATGAAGAACACAACCAAATAGAGGGGTGATAAGCATTCGGGGATTCATGATGGTAAACACATAACAAGTAAGAGATGATTGATGTAGACATGCTCAGAACAGACAGAGGGGTAACATGCTGATCTAAAGGAAGGGGAGTGCATAATAAGGTAAACATCAATTACAGGCTTCACAACAAAACACAAATAGAAGAAAACTAGAAACAGGATAAACTAAAGCAATAAGAAAATATATTATTGTTGGAACTTTGAATCAAAACTAGAACATACCAGTAAAATAGGATAGTAAGGAGGGTGAAAGGACAAGAGAACATAATGGTTAACCTTGGCTTGCAGCCGGCTAACTTAAAGCAGTAGCAAGTAGTACCAAAGAGAGAGTGGAAAGCTTGAGTGTGAGAGATAGTGTTGAACCAAGAGTTCGTGTGTTGTGCTGATGAAAGACTAGGGTCTTTACAGTTTGAAATTAGGTAGTAAATAAGGTAAAAATCAAAGTCCATTAGCAATTAAGGAACTAAGAATCAATTAGTCATGAAATCAAGGTAAGTACTCCCTTTAATGGAGGAGTTAACCTCAAACGGTAATAGACAACAAATAAGGAAAGAAATAGTATAAGGCTGAACATGCTAATTAAGGAAATATTTTCTACAAACAAGTACTCAATATATAATAGAAGCCAGGTTCAACACACATAAATCAAGGAAATATTTGAGCAATCAATTAACAACATAATTGACCATAGAATAAGGTCAAAAAAACGTTCTACAAGGTAAAAATCAGTAGAATAATCATGGGTAATCAGTGAAAGATCAATCACAAAGATTCAGGAATGCAAGAATAGGAGGTAACACTGATTTGCATCACTCTATAAGAACACATGGTAAGCAAAATCAGAACTCTAAGAGGTCGAGTAAGATAAGAATCACACATAAAATTAGGGATTCATGTAGAGTATAGTCTGAATTAGTAAGCTAAGCATGATACAGGTAGGAGAAGTGAAGAATCAGAAACATTAGTGTACCAGATAAGGAAAAATCACACAATTGGCAGGGATAACCACAATTAGGAAGCATAACAAACAAACGTAGGACAAAAAATCACAGAATCATAGAAACAAACAGGTTTACTGAATATGTTATCAAAACAAAACTCAGAAACCCAAGGTTGGGGCGAAGAAGTTAGGGTTTTCAACATAGACGAGTTGAAAAAGGAGTAAAAACATAGAATCATTCGAGATATGCAAAGAATAAAAGTTAAAACATGAAAAATCGATTTAAACAAAGTGTAGAAGAAGTTCCGGAAAAAAACCCTAACTTTAAAAGAAAGTAAAACAACTTGAAATCGATGATTTTTGCAAAAGATGGTCAAGAACAATGTAAAACATAAAAGGAGCAGACTTGAATCGTTTAAAAATAGCCCAGATCTAAGAGGTACAAACAAAAATTAGGGTTTCAAAAGAAACCCAAGTAGAGATGGAAGAACCTGCTTAGAACTTCAAAGATCGCAACCAATATAGTGTGATTTTGCTCAAAATCACATCGGAGAAACCATGGACATAAGTCGGCGTGGCCCAGGGCCCTTCAAGGCCTCAGAGAAGATGAGCAAGGCAATGGTGGAGCCATTAGAGGCTTGGGGTTGAAGGGTGGTCAGCGGCGAAGACCAAAGAAGGGAAATATGGCTATAATTTAAATAGCCAATTTTTCCTATTTAATTTATAATAAGTAATAAATAATTTCTGGAAAATAGTTTTCCATACCAAAATGATTTTAAATATGTAACTATCATTTTAAAAATATAGGGGCCAATTTTACACATGTAAAAATAATTATACATTAAATGGACTAATATTGCAATTATATGCATTTTAGCTTAAAATACCAAATGCAATTATAAAAAATGCATAAATACAGAAATTAAATGAATAAATCATCATAACAATAATTTGGGAAATAATTATTGGGGATTTTATGAATAAAAGGGAAGGAAATAAATCAATTTAAATCCTTAAAATTATAGAAAAAATTATAAAAACCTTGTGCATGCTTATATATGCGTATATATGTTATTTCAAAGGTATTTATGCATATAAAAATATATAGGAAAAAATTGGGTATCGACAACTACAACGAAAGACTACTTGAGGAAATAAGGAAGAAGGTTTCCACCTAAGAATAGTGACCTAAAGAGGAAATAATCTTGTAACAATATTCTCACTAAAACATTGTATGCATTCCATAAAAAAGTGACACCTATCACGGCTAATGAACGGGAAGTAAGAACCAAAAGTGATACTTGAGATCATATGAGTTACATGAAATTCCAATATTGATAGGCACTAAGATAAGGCAAGCATTCATGCAGTAAGTATGAATAAAAAAAAAATTGTGATCAAATATCAACGTACAATAATTATCGTGCAACGCACGTTCATAGAAACTAGTGTATATAAAAGAGGAAAAAATAGTGCTGACATGACACCCCTCTTAGTCTAGGAAAAGCATTTATCTTTTTTCTCATTTTTTTTGAGTTTTCCTCTCATTTTTCTACAAATCGGAGGGGAAAACAAATAATAAAAAAACCTCTGTTCCATTACTACGAAAACCAAAAGTGGATAATAAAGTCCCACTTAACTGCTATCACAAAGAAGAGTCCCCTAGCAATCTACTCCAAAAGTCGCGAACGAAACCGACAATATAGGTTTTCTATCCATGGTAAAACACTACTTTCTTCCGTATCGCCTACTTTTTTACTTCTACCTTTTCAATTTGAGAGTTCCATCTATTTGCCTTTGTCACGATCCAAAATTCCTAGTCGTGATGGCACCTAACCCAACCCGCTAGGTAAGCCAACTAATAACTATCAAATTTCAATAATATTAATAAGACAACTAAACAAAGGAATTATCTGAATTTATATATTTCCCAAGGACTGGTAGTACAATTCGTGAGCTTCTAAGAATAGAGCTTACAAAGCTGATATGAAGACAATACATCTTCTGTTTGAAAAGTACATAAATAAAGTTTTGCAAAACTAAGGCTACTATGAACAAGAGGCAGCTACAACAGAGACGTAGATACACCTTCAAATCTAGCTCCTATCATGCGCAGCAATATCGGCATCCGAAATCTGCACACAATGTGCAGGAAGTGTAGTATGAGTACAACCGACCCCATGTACTTAATAAGTAGGTTGAAAGTAGTAACGATCTAGAATATAGGTCGAGTCCAACACCAATAACCAACAGGAGTTCATAACTACATAGAGCATATAAATAAGGAAGTAACTCAGAGATAAAATGCTCATCTTTTTCACAGTTTTTCTGAAAATAGTTCAGCTTTTCAATAATTATCAATGAACACTCAAATTCTTTACAGAAATAATCGTAAAATATGACTGTTATCATAATCATCAATATAATCGCTGCAGCGTACAACCCGATCCAATAACTGTCACTCATAATCAGGCTCTCGGCCTCACTCAGTCATCAATCTCTCCAGTCTTACCCACGAGCTCAAAATATGATTAAACTGACCCAGAATAATGATATGATGTATCAATAAGTAACAACTGAGATAGAGATATGATATGAATGCATGAATGTGACTGAGTACAAAATATCAATGAATCAATGAGATGACAACAAGAAACAACCACTATGGGTCCCAACAATATCAACATAAAGCCTAAACAGGATACTTAGCATGATGTACAACTCAATTACTTTATCACATGGTAAAAAAACACAGATCAACAAAGTAAGGTCACTATGCAGTGCCCTAAAGACAACGGGGTCATAATTCATAGGGTGCACGCCCACACGCCCATCACCTAGCATGTACGTCACTTCACCACCAAGCACATAGCACATAATTTTGGGGTTTCATACACTCAGCACTATGTTTAGAAGAGTTACTTATCTTGAACAAGCCAATTTCAATACCGAGCAAGCCAAGCGATGCTCAAAAAATGCCATCACATGCGTTCCGACCTCCGAACGGCTCGAAACTAACCAAAATAAACTAAAATACATCAAACATTGCTAAAGGAACCAATCCCAATCTAGAAAGGTCAAATCATTAATCAAAAGCCCAAAATCGTCCAAAAATCCCAACCCGGGCACACGCCTCGGAACCCGACAAAACTCATAAAATTTGACTAACCATTTAATTACTAGTCAAACCATACTAATTTCACTCAAATCCGACTCTAAATCAGTGTTAAGAACTCAAAAATACACTTTATGAAATTTTAGACATAACCCCCAAATTTCACTTTGAAATCATCAATCAAATGCTAAAAACGAAGATGGATTCATGAAATATAACCAAAATTAAGTATAGAAGACTTACCCTAATCCATATGGTTAAAATATCCTCCAAAAATTGTCCAAATTCGACTCCCCTAACTCAAAATATGACCAAATGAACAAACCTTCGATATTAACTACTTTTGCCCAACTGTTCTGCCTTGTTTTGCATGCCAAACAATCCCAAAAACTGCATTTAATGCCTCCAATGGATCCCTTGTGAAATTTCAATCAAGATAGATTTTTGAATCACTCCATTTGACCTTATAATGAAGGAGATATGTTGATTTCAATATTTGAAAATATAGCAGATTTTTAATTACGAAGTCAGTGACAATTTCGTAATTAATCAGAAAAATCTGGCAACCCAATTCTTAGTAAAATGGCCATAAAATCTTTTTACGATGTCCAAATTCGACGATTATTCTTCCTAAGGATCCATAATTACGATGATCTAATGTTTCAACCAAAACAGAAATCGAAGCTCATTTGTTCAATATGGTATCATTTATGCTTGAAGAAACTACATTGAAACATAAGAAAAATGCGGGCAACATAAACTAATTCTATCCAAAATTCATCCGAGCCCCACAGGACTCTATACGAACATACCAAGAAGTCCCATAATAAAACACAAACTTACTCGAGGTTCCAAATTAGTCATAACAACATCCAAACGATGAAACACACCTCAAATCAAACTTAATGAACTTTCTAACTTTCGACTTCTAAAAACTCGCGTCGAAACATATCAAATCAACTCGGAATGAACTCAAATTTTGCACACAAGTCCTAATACATCATACAGAGCTACTCGTGCCCCCAAACTACCGAGCAAAGTGTAATTCTCAAAACGACCATTCGGGTCATTACATTCTCCCCCACTAAAACATACGTTCATCCTCGAGCGTGCCATGAGTTGTTCCCAAGGCCATAAAACCGCCATATAACTTTACCATGAACATATTTGGGGTTGATCCCACGTCACCCTATTTCAACTAGGCCCGACTGTACCACACTACTGAATATCATTACTCCATCCTTAGTCCGTAAACCACAGTACTAATTTCCATCTTCCGAAATTACTACAAGACCCAAACTTCGCATATACACACTGTATAAGTCTGAACAAGCTGTATCAAGCCATAACCATGACCCACAACACAATCACATGATATACCACACAACTCAAATACTAGCGATAACTTCCGACCGCAATAGCTGCTTGATAACCAACTCGACACTGGTAACGAAACTCATATCAACTAAAATCTTGTTCTGAACCTTTTTACACTGCCAATGATGATAGAAACATGTAGAAACTCGTAACCGCTTGTCAGACCAACAAGTCATAGAACTCTCCTTCCTTCGACAAGAACTATAGCCGATTTCTAAGCCGACTTCCGATATTATCCTTCCAACTATATTGTAATCAATTATGATAGTATCCATTCTAGGTCTAATGGCCTCATCTCATCCAATAAAATCATTCTATTACATGCCACATAAACAAAATCTAAAGTCACAACCCGTGCACAAATTAGCAACAATCCATATGTACTTAAATCATGAAAAATGACTCAAACGAGAGAACTGTCCCGCAAGCTTAACTAGTACTGCCACAACAAAATAATGAAAATCCATCACACCCCGTAGGACTATCATACGAATCTAACATAAAGGTTCATAACTCAACATAATTTCACTACAATGCATGCCCCATCCAAATATTGATCCATGGCATATACCTCAAGCCACCCTGCTCAAAATCAATAACCACGCCCAATTCGACATCAAGTACTTAAAGTGCATTACCATAACCACGGAGAGGCAAATGACACAGTGTTATACAAACCCCAAAAAACATAACCAATACGCCATCAATCACGAAATACTCAAATACTCATCTCGCTCAAATTCTGTTATAGGGCCCCAATAGAACCGCACCATATGTACTTATTGTAACGACGCGGTCGGTCATTTTGAGAATTTACTCACTGATCCCTTATTAACTGTTCCCCCTATCCTTTTGTACTATTGGGATTTGTCGGGATGAATCATTTGGAGTTTCGGAGTATTTTGGGACACTTAGTCTCTAAATGAGAGCTTAAGTCTTAGAATTTGGACCATAGTTACAACAGTGTGTAGACGGCTCCGGAATGGAATTTTGTTGATTCTGTGAGCTTTGTTGGGTGATTTTGGTCTTAGGGGAGTGTCCGGATTATGTTTTTGAGGTCGGTAGGTTATTTAGGCTTAAAATGGCGAAAGTTGAATTTTTTAAGTTTCGGGCCAATTGTGGAAATTTTGATATCCGGGTCGGAATCTGATTCCAGAAGTTGGAGTAGGTCTGTAGTGTTGAATAAGACTTGAGTGCAAAAACTAGGTTCAATCGGACATAGTTTGGTTGGTTTTCGCATCGATTGTACATTTTTAAAATTTCAAGTCCATTAAGTTTGGATTGAAGGGTGATTCGTGATTTTAGCGTTGTTTGATGTGATTTGAGGACTCGACTAAGTTTGTATAGTATTTTAGGATTATTTGGTATATTTGGTTGAGGTCTTAGGGGCCTCAGATGTGTTTCGGGTGCTTAACAGATTCGTTTGGGATTTACTCCTTTGCTGAAGTTTGCTACACCTGTTGTTTTCGCACCTGCAGATTTTAGACCATAGGTGTGGTGCCACAAAAGCGGCTAGGAGCCATAGATATGGATGGACCTTGGAAGCTGGGTTCGCAGGTGCGGCTTGGGGACCGCAAAAGCGGGCTTGCAGATGCGGCCCCAGCCCAGGTAAGTGGATTTCGCACCTGCAATGATTCTTCCGCAGGTGCGGGATCGCAGATGCGGTCCTAGGAGCGCAGAAGCAGAAATCGCTGGGCAAAAAAGAGTGAAATCGAGGGTTTCAGTTCATAACTCCAAAATTTGAATGAGAGCTAGGTAGAAGGCGAAATTTGGGGAGATTTTCGGAGGAAGTTGGTGGGTAATGATTCCTAACTCCTTTTTTATTGTATCCCATTAATCTAAGCTTAATTTCATCATTTAATTTCGGATTTGTGGTGAAAATTTTGGAAAATTTGAGAAAAGTTCTTAGGCCGAATTTTGGGATTTTGTATCGGATTTGAGTAAATTTGGTATGGTTAGACTCGTGAGTAAATGGGTGTTCATAATTTGTGATTTTTACCCGATTCTGATCGTGGGCTCGGGGAGGATTTTTTGGCGTTTTCCTATTTTCTTGCCTTAGCCTTGAATTCATTAGCTAAATTAGTTGCTTGAAGCTATATTTACATTATGTAATTGATTTGATTAGATTTGGGCCAGTCGGAGTTGGATACTCGTGGCCAGTGCGTGATTTCAGATCAATTTTGGGTTTGGTTCAAGGTAAGTGGCTTACCTAACCTTATGTGGGGGAACTCCCTTTAGGATTTGGTAATGTTGTTATACGAATGTCGTGTAGGTGAGGTAAGGAGTGCGTACACATTCTAATTGTTGAAAACCCCCATTTTCATTAAGTAAATATCTATGTTTTCCTTTAACTGAGCAATACTAGTGTGTGTAGCCATCATGTTAGCTTAGGGAAGCATGCTTATGTGTCTTAATTGTATTAACTGCCTTAACTGCCTACCTAGACTCTGTGCATATTTAGAGTAAGAATTTCATGTCTTCTTTGATATGAATTTAATCTAAACTGTAGAATTTCTTGTTGAAACTATTATTTATATTGATTGAGCTGTATGTTTACTTTGGGGCTACGGAACGGTATTCTGGGAGATCCCCCTGCACATTTATGTTTGTGACTACAGGACGGTATCGTGGGAGATCTCATGTACTAGATACTTTCTTTGGGAGACTACGGAACGGTATTCCGCGAGATCCCCCTGCACATTTATGTTTGGGACTACGGGATGATATCCAGGGAGATCCCCTGTACATTTACGTTTGGGACTACAGGACGGTATCCCGGGAGATGCCCTGTTGATATCTTTATGTACCGAGTTATTATTTTTCTGTGATTTCATTTTTGCTGATTGTTAGTATTTATCTTCACTGCTATATTTCATACTATTTATCTTATTATACATATATACCAGTAGGGCCCTAACCTGATCTCGTCACTACTCGATCGAGGATAGGCTTGGCACTTACTGGGTACCACCGTGGTGTACTCATGCCCTTTACTGCACATGTTTTTCATGTGCAGATCCAGGTTCATCGTACCAGCCTCATCACTAGTTGCAGTCACTGCTGCTTGTTGGAGACTTCAATGTACATCTGCCCGCACCCGCAGATCCTCGGAGTCCCTCTCTATTCCCTTTTGTTTATTTCTCTTTCTTTATTTAGAGATGATGCATAGAATAGTTAGAACATCTTAGTAGCTTGTGACTTGCGATTTTTGGTTTTTGGGTATTGTTTGGTACTTTTTCTGAAGTGTTAACTGTATATGCCGAGTGGCATTTAGTTGCTTATTGGATTGTTGTGTTGCCAGTAGTTAATATCCATTTTTTGTTTTTAGTTCTGCAATGTGTGAGGCTTACCTAGTCGTAGAGACTACGTGCCATCATGATAGTTCACGGAGGGCGGAATTCAGTCGTGACAAGTTGGTATCAGAGCTCTAGGTTCACAGGAGTCATGAGTTACAAGCTGGTTTATTAGAATCTCACGGATCGGTACGGAGACGTCTACACTTATCTTCGAGAGGCTATGGAACTGTTAGAAAAATTCCACTTCATTTGATTCCTTGTCGTGTGAGATTATTGACATCAAAATTTTTATACTTCTGTCTTCTATTCTCTCACAGATGGTGAGGACACATGCTATTGGAGATGACCAGGAACCCGCGCCCCCTACTAGAGCCGCCAGAGGCCGGGGCCGGGGTAGAGGCTAAGGACGCACACGTGGTGCAGCCAGAGCACCCGCGCGAGCTGCTACAGAGGAGCCACCAGCAGCTTCATCCAGAGCCCAGGTGCTTGATACGCCTACTACTACTACTGCTCCAGCTCTCCAGAAGACCCTTGCACAATTCATGATCATGTACAGTAATTTAGCTCAAGCAGGGCTAATTCCCCTTGCTGTAGCCACATCTCGGGTCGGGGGAAGAGCACAAACTCCCGACGGCCGCACCCCAGAGCAGCAGGTTCAGGTTGATTAGATCCTAGAGGTTATACTGGTACTGCCTATAGCCCCAGCTCAGCACGAGTGTAGGGTAGCAGTTTTCGAGGTGGAGCAACAGAGGCTTGAGAGGTACAAGAAGTATGACCCTCCTAAATTCAGTGGTCTAGCATCAGAAGATGCTCAGGGATTTCTGGAGGAGTGCCTCCATATCCTCCGCATTATGGGCATAGTAGAGTCGAGTAGGGTTTTTTTCACCGCCTTCCAGCTTCGAGGAGTAGCTTATCAGTGGTGGCATGTTTTGGAGTATGATGTTCATTTTAGTGATTTGGCGATACATGCACCGGCCATGGTTTCTACAGTTCCTGAGAGAGATCGACGGTTTATTGAGGGTCTTATTCCCAACATCAGGTCTATCATGGCCTGGGAGCTAGGGATGGATATCTCCTATCAGTAGGTGGTGAGTATTGCTATGAGAGTAGAGGGTATGCATGCTCAGAATAGGGAAGAGAAAGAGGCCAAGAGGTCTCGAGAGTCAGGCTATTATTCTGGTGCCCATGCCCCAGTTGTAGTTCATCATCGTAGGGGTTAAGTGAGTCGCCCCGTTCATTCAGTTCTTCCAGCAGCCAGTGGTATTCCAGCTCCTTATAGACCCTAGGAGCCTTATTAAGCACCCAAGTATCTAGTGCGCCTCCTACATGGGGTGCTTTCAGTGGTCTATCCAGCAGACCTGGCCCGAGCAATCACAACCGCAACGCCCTCTTAGAGCTTGTTATGAGTGTAGCAACACACGCCATATGGTGAGGGATTACCCTAGACTTAAGAGGGGTGCACCTCCACAGACTTCTCAATCATAGCGTGCTCCACAGGGTTCCCAGGCTATGATCACAGCACCAGCTGCCATCCCACCTGCCCAGTTAGCTAGAGGTAGAGGTCGAGGAGGTAGAAGTCACCCTAGAGAGCGAGGCCATGCCAGATACTATGCCTTTCCTGCCTGTACGAGGTTGTTGCCTCTGATTCTATCATTATAGGTATTGTTCTGATCTGTCATAGTAATGCATCAGTTCTATTCAATCCAGGCTCCACTTATTCCTATGTGTCTTCTTATTTTACCCCGTATTTGGGCGTATCTTGAAATTCTTTAAGTTTCATTATTTATGTGTCTGCTCCTATGGGGAATTCTCTTATTGTGGACTGCATTTATCAGCCGTGTTTGATTGCTTGTAGTGGTTTTCAGACTAGAGCTGATTTATTATTGCTCAGCATGGTTGATTTTGGTGTTATGTTGGGCATGGACTAGTGTCGCCCCATTATGCTATTCTTGATTGTCACGCCAAAACCATGATGCTGGCTATGCCAGGCTTACCGCGATTAGAGTGGAGGGGTGCTTTAGATCACACTCCCAGTAGAGTTATTTCTTTCCTTAAGACTCATCGTATGGTTGAGAGGGGGTGTGATATGTATCTAGCTTATGTGAGAGATGTCAGTATTGATACCCCTTCAGTTGATTCAGTCCCAGTAGTACAGGATTTTCCTGATGTGTTTCCAGCTGATCTTTCGGGCATGCCGCCTGATAGAGATATTGATTTTGGCATTGATCTGTTGTCGGACACTCAGCCCATCTCTATTCCTCCTTATCGTATGGCTCATCCTGAGTTGAAGGAACAATTATAGGAATTGCTTGATAAGGGCTTTATTCAGCCCAATATGTTACCTTGGGGTGCTCCTATCTTGTTTGTGAAGAAAGAGGATGGTTCTATGCGTATGTGCATTGATTATCGCCAATTGAACAAAGCTACAGTGAAGAACCGATATCCTTTGCCTCGTATTCATGACATGTTTAATCAGTTACAGGGTGATCGAGTGTTTTCCATGATTGATTTGTGTTCAGGTTATCATCAGTTGAATATTCGGGAGCCACATATCCCTTGAAGGCTGCTTTCAGGACTCGGTATGGTCATTACGAGTTTCTTGTTATGTCTTTTGGCTGACCAATGCCCCAGCAGCATGATGATAGGCTATAATTACGTATTTTAGTCGATTATTAAATTCCAATTCACTGCACTTCAGTTGAGTTTGCGCTTTAATCGCTAGTGTTTTTCATTAATTGTATGTTTTGTGCCTTGTAAGAGTGATTCCGAGCTATGTAGATGTTATGGAATGAATTCAAGTGATTTTGGAGCTTTGAAATATGAGTAAAAGCCCAAGGAATTAAGTTATGATCGTGTTCGGGGATCAACGAATGATAGTTAAGAATGAAACAAATAATTGAGTGGGCATATGGTGCATTGTTTAGTAAAATGCATATAACTTTTCTCTCAGAACATTGTTTGGGCTCCACAATATATCATTTGAAAGCTATTTGAAAGGGCTACAACTTTCATGTTTTGCATTTTTGCGATTTCCCAATACCGCGGTGCATCATACGGCATGGTGCGTGGTGCGCCTGTGGAAATTTCCTGCAGCCTGTCAGAATCGAACTTTCCCACAAGCACACCGCATGGCGCGTCTCCTCACTCGGTGTGCCTGTGCATATTTTATAGAGCAAAAGTCTTATTTCACGCAGGAAAAGGTGTTTCATCTGGGGTCGACCCTATTTGGTATAAATACATGTAAAAACACTATTTTGAGGAAGAGGACATACTTTTGACACACTTTAGACCTAGGGAGAGCACAAAGCCGCCGTGGAGACCGGAGATTCGACCTAAGGAGGCAAGAACACACTAGGAGCAAGGCGGAGAATTCTTCTGCTAGTTTTTCACTTCCTTCTTCCTATTTTCATTATTGGTTATGAATTCTAGCATTGTAGTTATGCATACTATTATGAATAGCTAATTTGTTAGCTATGGTTTTTATGGAGATTCTTGAAGGATGATTTTCCTATTACGTTTAACATAGATATGCCGTAGCTTTTTCTCTATTTGTTCAACTACGTTTATATTGTGGTTGATTGAAGAGCTCTCAATCGACTGTGCCTATTTAGTGTGTATTACTCGGGAGAGAGTGCATATTTAAGTAGTTGTTGAACAACATCACTCTTAACGTATATGAAGGATCAATACAGGGGGTTTAAAGGTGGGATTAGGGATAACGAAACCATGGGTGCGATCCGAGTGAGCTGTACTTAATGCCAACTAGCGCAATTCGGGAGAATATGTCTAGTAAATTGGTAATTACTCGGGAGAGAGTTACGACAGTCAGAGCACTCATGATTGTCAGAGAATACTTAGGTGAATTTATTGAAAATGTAGCGGGAAGGATTCCGACAATAGAGGAAATCATTACTCTAGACCTTCTTAATCTTGTCTCTAACCCTTAGTATCTTTAGTTGTTAATTTACTATTTTAATTTATTAGTTAATTAGTTAAACACAAGAATCTTAATATTTATAAGTTAGGAATTGTTCAAGCTTGTTTTCTTCGTGATATTGAACAGCTGTAGCTAAGCCTTAGTTCTTTGTGGGATTCGACTCCGGACTTATAAACTGGATTATATTTGCAACGACCGTTTAGTCCTTTTTATAAGGCATAGTTGAGCGTGATCAAATTTTGGCGCCGTTGCCGGGAAACTAACGGTGTAGTTGTAGCTGTATATATTGCTAGGGTTCAAGTTTGAACTTTTATTTTGTTTTTTTTTAATTATAACTGTTGATTTGAGAAACATGACATCCTGGAATTATGGGAATTTAGGTGTATATAATTCTACTATTGATCCTCATACATATCTTGAAGGAAACCACCCGTATCAAAATTATCAAAATATTCTCGAGAGTGAGTTATGTGTACAAACTCAATCTTATTTGTGGAATGTGTGTGATGTGTGTGGTGGTAAAAATGGTCACTTTCATGGTTGTTCTTATATTTCTTATCTTCCCCCAACCCTTTATTATGATGGTTCTACCTTTTCTTGTGAAGTTAACAGGAACAAAGAACCCAGGGATGCAGACCTGTAGGAGATCAAGGATATGTTAAAGAGCCTTCTGGAATAAAATAATGAGAAACATTTGTAGATAGAAAGGCAAGAGGAAACTATTCGCAACTTGGAAGCTCAAGTAAGTCAAGTAGTTGAAGTTTTTAATGCACAACAAGACAATTTTGGGGATAGGAGGCAAGAAGAGCGTGAATATGATATGCTAATTGAGGAGGTTAGAGTAGAATATCAACAACCTAGCCAACTACAATTTGAGGATGTCGATGTTGTAGAAGTGAGACTAGAGTCAGCCAAGGACATTGCGGATATAAATTTTGTTGACTCTACTATCATTGATGTTGAGGATGCTGAAAGTCCTAAAGTTCATGAGTGTGAGCGCATTGGTCCACACTCCAAACATTTTTCTACATTGTGCTTGGATGATGATATGTAAATAGAGTCATCCGAGCCGATTAAGAAGTCAAGGAATGAGGAACAAGGTGCCTACATTATGGAATTTTTCGTGCCAGAAAGATAGGACTACATACCTCATCTAAAATCCAAGAAGTGTATAATAGTACAAGGGTTACATGGGCCAATTAGATTTGTTCCTCCACCCCTGGATCATAGCCGAAAACGTGATGCCAAATTGGGGGTTCAATTCATAAGCTCGAGGTGGAGGCAAAAAGTGATTCGCGTCGTGCTGTGACATTAAATCAAGCGCTTGTTGGGAGGCAACTATTGGAAGGATGCAACAACAAACTAGATGGTTGGAACTAAGTGTAGGTACCCGCACGAAGGACCAAGCCTGGAAGAAGTCTGAGTACCCCATGAGCTGCTAGTGCTTCAGCCTTTGGCCTACCAGGAAGTTTCTTTTACCCTCTTATTAGTATGGTGTGCATTGGGGACAATGCACAATTTTAAGTGTAGGGTGAGGAGTTTGTCTGGATGACTTTCTATGCTATTTTAGTTGTATTAGTTTAATTAAATATTTTTTAGAAAAACAAAAATAATTGGACTTTTCCCGAGGATGGATATCCTAGACAACTTTCTTGACGGATTTAAGTCTAAAGAAAAAGGGACAAAAAGATTTTCTTTGTAGGTAGTGTAGTAATTCCCCCTTGATTTTTCTTTGTGTTGCGGTTCTCTCCCAAGGGTTTTGTTTGAACAAGGTGTAGTTAGTTTTATTTTTTTTTAGGAATAGGAGCCATTTTGTTGTGTTTTGAATTGAAACAATATCTCTTGACTTTGTTATGACTTGTGAATAGTGAGTACTTTTGCTGTGATGCTTAGGCTCATTTTTTGACTCTTGTAGAAATATCTTAAATTGTATGATCTTAGTTTTGCTTAACTGCTTTGACAAGAGTGTCTTGATGAGTCCAATCCTGAGTGAGTTATGTGTCATGTGTGTGTAAGGCTTTGTGTTATTGTGTGCATTGCATTTGATGTCTAGAACTTGCCCCGTGTCTTTGCATAGAGAAATGGTAGTTTTGTTCACTCTTGGAAGTGATATAGGCATTTCTTTGTTGAGCCATATATATATTTTACCCGCCTAATTGTTATGTATCCTAGTTAACCCCTTTGAGCCTATAATCTTGTTTCTGTGGCAACCACATTATAAGTCTTACCCATTTGTTTGAATTAACCATCTATTTGAACCTTTTCACCTTTCATGAGCACTTGAATTGTTATGAACTTTGTAAAAGTTAAAGTGTGGGATGGTTGATTTGGCTTTTGAGTGGAACGAATGAAATAAGGAGAAAAGTGCACAATTTTGAAAAGGAAAGAGCCACTTGAATTGGAAAAGAAAAAGAAAAGAAAGAAAAAATTAGTTGTATTGATGTCAAAAATATTCCTTGATAAGTGGTGGCTCTTGATATAAGTGTGCTTAAAGAAGAATGGAGTTAATATATAGTGATATGAAGGTGGAGTTATGGTTTGATATAAGTGTTGGGTTTTAAATCTTAAGTGTATGTATTAAAGTGCTTAGGGCTGTGTAGTCACTCTTATATCTAAATGTATCCTACCCATCCCGCAGCCTACATTACAACCAAATAAAATCCTACTTGATCCTAGACTGAATGAGTTCGATTAGTAGAGTAGTACACTATGGGAAAGCCTATGGTTCGTCTTTTGTTATTTCTGAGAGTGAGTGAATTCTTACTATCTTGAGTTACTAAGTATTCTTAAATTTTATTGTGTGGAACTACTCTCGTTTGTTGTGTGAGGGCACTTGATTCATGAAAGAAAGGTAATGTCAGTGACTTCTACGTTAGAGTAAGTGGGTGAGTTATGAATAATGTATGGTACTTGTGAGTCAGATCTTGAGGTGAAGATGTTACACTTTGTGCTTAGTCTATATTAAATATTCATGGTGTGATGCGTTAGGCGAATTGTTTAAAAAGGTCATGTCTATATAAAGTCTAATTTGATTGCTCGAGGGCGAGCAATGGTTTAAGTGTGGGGTGTTGATGATCGGCTATAATTACGTATTTTTGTCGATTATTACAGTCCAAATCACTATACGTCAGTTGAGTTTGCGCTTTAATCGCTAGTGTTTTACACTAATTGTGTGTTTTCTGCCTTGTAAGGGTGATTTCGAGCTATGTAGATGTTATGGAATGAATTCAAGTGATTTGGAGCTTCGAAGTCTGAGTAAAAGCCCAAGGAATTAAGCCATGATCGTGTTCGGGGATCAACGAATGATAGTTAAGAATGAAATGAAGAATTGAGTGGGCATACGGTGCATTGTTTAGTAAAATGCACATAACCTTTGTACACGGTGAAATCTGGGAGACTGATTTCTCCTCGACTGAACACTTTGAAGGGTGATCCCGGGATCTCGGGCCGATCACTTTCTGCAAGATCGAGCAGCACTCCGCCAAGGATAATGTCGGACAAAGCCTCGGCGAATGTAGGTATCTCTCAAAGAATGCACCCGGGGTCGATCAGGATTATTCAAGCAGCTCGGTATCGGCCCACGCACACATCGCGGAGTTAGTCGGTTGTCCCATCCTATTTCCTGCATCACGCAACGTATCTTGTACTAAGATTGGACTCCCCCCCCCCTTTTTCTATAAAAGGGGAGTCACTAACATCCTGTAAAGACAGAGCTCCAACTATTTTACAAAAGTGCAATAATATCTTCTCTCTCTCCTTCTCCTATCTAATTCGCTTGTCCTCACTAGCTCGAAGTCATTTAGCTTTGCTATCTTCTTGTCTATTCTTTGTTTGTCACGTGATATTGACCCGAAGTCATCTCGAGATTCATCGCTTTCTTACTTGTTCTTCGTCATATAGCTTAGTATTTGCCATAAAGCGCCTTGTTTAATTATATCTTCAACTATTATCCCATCCTCGACTATCCACGATAGATCGAGCTCGATCCCGACGTCGACCCCGAGGTCCTTCATCGATCAGACCTATGTCCGGGCAGCAGGCCCTACGGTTCGATTTTCATCCCGTTTTAGCTTGTATTTAATCTTTAAACTCCATATTATTAGCATCAACTGCTCTAAAAACTAGCTCGGGGATAGATCACGTATTTTTAGAATCTCATTTACAAATTTAATTGTTGTTACCATTTTCACGATAAACAATTTGGCACCCACCGTGGGGATAAAAATAATAGTGATTATCTTCTTGCTAGTTTCATTGCACAAACGCACATTATCTTTCACACTTTTTCTTGTCCAAGATCCTTAGATTTCAGGACAAAATGTCTGGCTCGGTAAACGGAGTCGAGAACGACAACCTCGAGAATCACGGGGAAAATGGCATGGCTGTCTCGGTTGCCGGAGTACCACTACAGAATCCAAATAACGCGCTCGGACCGATTCTAGTGGATGCGGACTCACAGAACACACAACAAGTTGACGAAACTTCTCACACCAACAGGAGCATACGACACAACGACCAACAAGAAGCTCAAAAAACCCCGGCCTGGGAAGAACAGGAAGTTAGTCTTCAAGTTATTTTTGAAATGTTGCAGGAACAGCAGCTGGCCATTGCTCAGTTGCAAAGCCATCCGAGAACTCCCAGCACAGCAGTACCAGAGGTAGCTCCCCCGGCCGAGCAAGTACCCGAAAGATCAAGCAATAATGGGTCAGCAGCTGACCCCGCCATAGTGAAGATGCTCGAGGACCTCACCAAAAGGATCGAGTCAGGTGAGCAGATGATTGTAGCCAATGATAAAAAGGTCGATACCTACAAATGTAGGGTGGATCAAATCCTGGGAGCACCCTCGGTCTTGAAAGGTTTGGATTCGAAGAAGTTCATATAGAGGTCGTTCCCAGAGGAAGCGTCCCTAAAGCTCATTCCTAAAAAGTTTAGAATCCTAGAACTCCCAAAATAAAATGGTACCACTGACATCAACGAACACGTTACTGCCTATACCTGCACAGTAAAAGGTAACGATATAAAAAATGACGATATCGAGTTCGTGTTGCCGAAAAAATTCAGAGAAACACTTTCGAAGGGGGCTATGATGTGGTATCACAACTTGGCTCCCAACTCCACAGATTCATTCGCCATGTTGGCAGACTTCTTCGTAAAAACACATGTTGGAGCCATCAAAGTAGCAACAAGGAAGTCTGATGTTTTCAAATTTAAGCAGAGAGAGAACAAGATGCTGCGGGAATTTGTGTCTCGCTTTCCAGACGGAACGGATGGAGCTGCCGCCAGTCTCCGATGACTGGGCAGTACAGGCCTTCACCC